>NC_056743.1:115385427-115565427 GCF_019279795.1 Protopterus annectens
AAAACACAAGCTGACATCACTCTGCAAAGTACTTCGCTTTCGGATACACTAGGCAGAATCTTATGGTTACAAATGAAAGCAGAGAACAAAGCACAAACATTAATCCTGGTTGATTTCCTACAGAGCAGGCATGACTGCATTTAGTTCCTGTTTAAACTGAGCCAGTTTTAATTTGATTTTCCAAGAGTTTTTTTTCCTGCAAGGCTATTAATAACTAAATAATACTGTCAATTTTCTGAAAATTATAATGGGGAAAGTACTGCTTTAGAGTTTCACATCTGTTATTGTTTTTATTTAAACGTGGATGCAGTTATATGTTCATTCAGTTACTCGTCCATTCTGGACCTGCCTGCTCCCACATTTCTGTTTAGTGTTGCACAACGGTTTTATTTTCAGCGTAAGGTGAAACACATCCAGAAATTAAGAAATGCTCAGTTTGAATATGGCGTAAACTAGGAATCTGGTCCAGCATAAGCATTTTTTATACAGAGTGAACCATGCCAAAAAGAGATTAGTGTCTCCTTCTAACCAGCTTTTTATTACACTTGAGAATTAATATTCAAAGCCAGCTTTGTATATCAGTCTTTGTTTTTTCTAACTAAAGTGGTTTGTGCTAGAAGTTTATAAGAAACAACCTTTTTCACAGTTCTCTGCTCATTTAAGTGATTTTTTTACCAACAAAAATGCGCTGCACCATTTGATTCCTGTGATGTACTTGCAGCACCTTTTTATTTACAGCAGCAAAGCTGTCATCAAGGTAGTACACCATGATAGCACCAGTAGTAATAACATGATGCAGTCAAGTATAGTCATCAAGGTAATACACCATGATAGCACCAGTAGTAATAACACGATGCAGTCAAGTATAGTCATCAAGGTAATACACCATGATAGCACCAGTAGTAATAACATGATGCAGTCAAGTATAGTCATCAAGGTAATACACCATGATAGCACCAGTAGTAATAACATGATGCAGTCAAGTATAGTCATCAAGGTAGTACACCATGATAGCACCAGTAGTAATAACACGATGCAGTCAAGTATAGTCATCAAGGTAGTACACCATGATAGCACCAGTAGTAATAACATGATGCAGTCAAGTATAGTCATCAAGGTAATACACCATGATAGCACCAGTAGTAATAACATGATGCAGTCAAGTATAGTCATCAAGGTAGTACACCATGATAGCACCAGTAGTAATAACATGATGCAGTCAAGTATAGTCATCAAGGTAGTACACCATGATAGCACCAGTAGTAATAACATGATGCAGTCAAGTATAGTCATCAAGGTAGTACACCATGATAGCACCAGTAGTAATAACATGATGCAGTCAAGTATAGTCATCAAGGTAATACACCATGATAGCACCAGTAGTAATAACATGATGCAGTCAAGTATAGTCATCAAGGTAGTACACCATGATAGCACCAGTAGTAATAACATGATGCAGTCAAGTATAGTCATCAAGGTAATACACCATGCTAGCACCAGTAGTAATAACATGATGCAGTCAAGTATAGTCATCAAGGTAGTACACCATGATAGCACCAGTAGTAATAACATGATGCAGTCAAGTATAGTCATCAAGGTAGTACACCATGATAGCACCAGTAGTAATAACATGATGCAGTCAAGTATAGTCATCAAGGTAGTACACCATGATAGCACCAGTAGTAATAACATGATGCAGTCAAGTATAGTCATCAAGGTAGTACACCATGCTAGCACCAGTAGTAATAACATGATGCAGTCAAGTATAGTCATCAAGGTAGTACACCATGCTAGCACCAGTAGTAATAACATGATGCAGTCAAGTATAGTCATCAAGGTAGTACACCATGATAGCACCAGTAGTAATAACATGATGCAGTCAAGTATAGTCATCAAGGTAGTACACCATGATAGCACCAGTAGTAATAACATGATGCAGTCAAGTATAGTCATCAAGGTAGTACACCATGATAGCACCAGTAGTAATAACATGATGCAGTCAAGTATAGTCATCAAGGTAGTACACCATGATAGCACCAGTAGTAATAACATGATGCAGTCAAGTATAGTCATCAAGGTAGTACACCATGATAGCACCAGTAGTAATAACATGATGCAGTCAAGTATAGTCATCAAGGTAGTACACCATGATAGCACCAGTAGTAATAACATGATGCAGTCAAGTATAGTCATCAAGGTAGTACACCATGATAGCACCAGTAGTAATAACATGATGCAGTCAAGTATAGTCATCAAGGTAGTACACCATGATAGCACCAGTAGTAATAACATGATGCAGTCAAGTATAGTCATCAAGGTAATACACCATGCTAGCACCAGTAGTAATAACATGATGCAGTCAAGTATAGTCATCAAGGTAATACACCATGATAGCACCAGTAGTAATAACATGATGCAGTCAAGTATAGTCATCAAGGTAGTACACCATGATAGCACCAGTAGTAATAACATGATGCAGTCAAGTATAGTCATCAAGGTAATACACCATGATAGCACCAGTAGTAATAACATGATGCAGTCAAGTATAGTCATCAAGGTAGTACACCATGATAGCACCAGTAGTAATAACATGATGCAGTCAAGTATAGTCATCAAGGTAGTACACCATGATAGCACCAGTAGTAATAACTATGATGCAGTCAAGTATAGTCATCAAGGTAATACACCATGATAGCACCAGTAGTAATAACATGATGCAGTCAAGTATAGTCATCAAGGTAGTACACCATGATAGCACCAGTAGTAATAACATGATGCAGTCAAGTATAGTCATCAAGGTAATACACCATGACAGCACCAGTAGTGATAACACGATGCAGTCAAGTATAGTCATCAAGGTAGTACACCATGCTAGCACCAGTAGTAATAACATGATGCAGTCAAGTATAGTCATCAAGGTAGTACACCATGATAGCACCAGTAGTAATAACATGATGCAGTCAAGTATAGTCATCAAGGTAGTACACCATGATAGCACCAGTAGTAATAACATGATGCAGTCAAGTATAGTCATCAAGGTAGTACACCATGATAGCACCAGTAGTAATAACATGATGCAGTCAAGTATAGTCATCAAGGTAGTACACCATGCTAGCACCAGTAGTAATAACATGATGCAGTCAAGTATAGTCATCAAGGTAGTACACCATGATAGCACCAGTAGTAATAACATGATGCAGTCAAGTATAGTCATCAAGGTAGTACACCATGCTAGCACCAGTAGTAATAACATGATGCAGTCAAGTATAGTCATCAAGGTAATACACCATGATAGCACCAGTAGTAATAACATGATGCAGTCAAGTATAGTCATCAAGGTAATACACCATGATAGCACCAGTAGTAATAACATGATGCAGTCAAGTATAGTCATCAAGGTAGTACACCATGATAGCACCAGTAGTAATAACATGATGCAGTCAAGTATAGTCATCAAGGTAGTACACCATGATAGCACCAGTAGTAATAACATGATGCAGTCAAGTATAGTCATCAAGGTAGTACACCATGATAGCACCAGTAGTAATAACATGATGCAGTCAAGTATAGTCATCAAGGTAATACACCATGATAGCACCAGTAGTAATAACATGATGCAGTCAAGTATAGTCATCAAGGTAATACACCATGACAGCACCAGTAGTGATAACACGATGCAGTCAAGTATAGTCATCAAGGTAGTACACCATGATAGCACCAGTAGTAATAACATGATGCAGTCAAGTATAGTCATCAAGGTAGTACACCATGATAGCACCAGTAGTAATAACATGATGCAGTCAAGTATAGTCATCAAGGTAGTACACCATGATAGCACCAGTAGTAATAACATGATGCAGTCAAGTATAGTCATCAAGGTAATACACCATGATAGCACCAGTAGTAATAACATGATGCAGTCAAGTATAGTCATCAAGGTAGTACACCATGCTAGCACCAGTAGTAATAACATGATGCAGTCAAGTACAGGACACCCTGAGAACAGCTGCTAATATTACCTGTAGCATTTAGTGTGCCAACAGCCAAACAGATTAAAAATGCACATGAAAAACTTGTAAACAACAAAGTTAAAACCTCTGTCTCAACGTCAATGCAGTATTCTGGTATGCTGTTGTTCCTAATAGTAAATTTGATTTTACATGAAAATTTAATCATTTTGAAATGGGTAAGTGAACTAACCAAACAAGCTGTTTTCAGCCATGAATTCTGAAAGGAAACACAATAATAATAATAGCAAAAATAAAATAAATGCAAGAATAACATTTTTTACAGATGTTCATGAGATATGACATCCTCGGGTAAACAATTTCAGAGCAGTTTTGACTAGAATATTTTACAAAAAGCTATGCATATCTGTCTATAGATGTCTATGCATGCATAGGTGTGTGTGTGTATATATATATATATATATATATATATATATATATATATATATATACATACACACACACATGGACATGTATAGAAAGATATGCATATATAAATGTATAACATTTTCACAACGTACGACGAAGCTGGACTGTGCAATATTTCGTAGTAAATTTCTGTCAGCAGGGTTAGGAAGGGTGCTTTCCTTAAAATACAAGCAGAGAGGTATACTCTTAAGACACTTTCTTTAGTTCTTTTCAGGAGGAGTCAAGAGAATCCTGATTCCTAATAGTAAAGAAGATTAGTTAGTTTCTTTCACTTCTCAATAATGCCATCCCAGTTTAAAAAACAAAAAATATTAGATAAAGGTAGAAAAAGAGAATAATTAAAGCAGAGAAGAGAACCATTCTAGGTGGAAGTCTTAAGAGTGAAGGGGAATGGACGGTAAGGCACAGACAATAGCATAACGTACAGAAAGCAGGAGCAAATAGTAATGGACTGTCACATTGTGTGTGTGTGTGTGTGTGTGTGTGTGTGTGTGTGTGTGTGTGTGTGTGTGCACACGCATGAGATCACAATGTAAAATTAGAAAAAGAAGAATGACTGTACATTACCAATGACAGTGGTGTCAGGTATGGGATGGTGAGCCTAAACATTAAACCAGGATACTACAAGACAAAAAAAACAACATGAGATTAACTGAAAGGGAGAAAGGTTGCAAGAAAAAAATATTTTGAAAAAATTAAAAATAATGTCCAAAATGTTCAGTGCTAAACCTGATAATTTATATATGTTTTTCTATATGCATTCTGCTCCTGCACCTGTCAATCATCAAACCCCCTCAATTGGATGTCAGTCCATTTGTTCCCTAGCAGCAGGGATCTGCCATCCAAGGGGGCTATAATGGTTGGTTCTGCCTCATTTATACCCAGACCAATTTTAACTTATTTGCTTAACCTCTCCTCTTGGCAGGAGATGTGCAACCTACATCCCTGCATGAGCCACAATTCCTTTCCCTACACAACTGCATGCCTCTGTTCACTTCTTTGCCCTGGTCACTTGGTGTACCTCATGTCAAGCCCAGGTCATAGGCTCACCATTTTCCTTCAAAGTGCTGTTACAGCCATGACTGGGTCAGCCAGCTCCCACACAGGGTGTGCAGGTCCATCCTCCCTGCCATCTCCTTCAAGCTCCTGAGCCAGCCATAAATGAACTTGGGTCACCTAAGCTGTAGTCAAGGTTTTATCAATCTCCACCACAGGAGTAAGCTTTGATACCTTGTGATGTCCTCAAGCATTACTAAATGAAATGGATGATATACTACAGAAATAACAGTCATATAATGACATCTTTATGAGTTTGCAATGTATAGCTGTGTAGTGATGTTTAGCAGTACAGCAGAGATGGTTATAACCCTTATTCTCTGCTTTTCTCTTAATGACAGTTAATTATCCTCCTGTTCTTGTGGACTTACTGTTTTTTCTAGGCCTTTATAGTTTACCTCTTTGAGCAACTTTATAGACATTATCATTAGTGACTTCTTACTTTTTAGAAAAACTAAATTAATAGATATTCAGATTCAAAGTGAACTGTGTCAATATTTTATGTGACCCTGATTTTAAACCTTTACCCCTAATTTTAGAGAAAAAAAATACTTACAGCTTTGGCCACCAGTATAAACCAAAACTATTAACTTATTCATTTTTAATAAGTGGTAATGCATTAATTTTATGGACCCCTTCCAGTTATGACATCATTTAGAGGAGGTATAAGTATTTCAGGCCAATATATCAGTTAAACATAAAATAAACTGTGGCAAAAATCAGCTTAATCATTTAAAGACTTCTATAAATGCTTACTATAGCTATAAGACTACAAACACAGAAATAAAATATACATGGAAAATATCTTAAAATAACACAAAAAACAGGTGCTAACAGGAAGGAAGTCTAAGGTTTAAACATTAAAAGTCCTTCATAACATTTTACTAGTCAGAAACCCATGTGCATCATGTCCTGATACATCATTTCATTATAATGTGGGTGTCCTTTTAACTTCTTAGTTGAAAACAGCCCTGCGACCTTTGACCTATGAAAAAATCAGCAGCAATTTATAGTGCTAAGCATGTGTAACAGAATGGATTTACCTAGTTAAATTCTTTTAAACATAGCAACTGAGCAGGCTTGTATGTGGAAAGTTTAGAAGGATGGAAGGCCTAGTAGATGTAATTAAGACAGCTACTGTTACAACCTAATTAAATGTTATGCTTACATGAAGGATTAGGAAAAACTGAGAGAGATTACATTAATCCCCTTACTACTGTCTAATGCAAATAAGTCATTGTAATGTCTCTTTCACTTTATATTTGAACACTAGTACTTTTTGGAGGCCAGAAATCAGAGATACAACAAAGACAAGCATTCTGATGTGACGTACGTGTACAGGAGAGCTCTTCACCATACTAAATGGAAATAGAAAATATCTGGGTTAGCATGCCAAAGAGAAAACAAACCGATAGTTTGAGCTGCATGAGGAAGTGGCACATGTTCTACCAGCAGAAGCATTTTTGGAACAAGGAACCAGAGTAGTTTTCAGAACTAGGAAGTAATTTGTTGTACTTCCTTTAACACAACTGGATGTGCCAGCCACATTTGGGTGGATGTATTTTTCACACATAAGCATTTAAACAGCCCATGCAAGCTATACAACTTGAAAAAATGTTTTATTTGCAGTTAAAAAACTAAAAGAGTTCTCTTTACAGCTTTTAACAATATAAAGATAGGCAGTGTGAGAACGTGGTAAACCAACACATGAAAACAGTAGTAGTAAGATATTTTTCAACATAAGGACAGAGAAAGACAAGCAAAATATATGGCAAAGCACTTGAAAAGACCTAAACAACAGTGTATACATACACAAAGAGCAATACTCTCTTCATAAAACAGGTGTCTTTCTTATAAAATGGCTCCCTGCGCTTCTAACTCTTAAAGGTTCATATTGTTTGTTTTGTTTAAAATCTTCCCTTACATGTTTTGTAAAATACTACTAGATTTTTAATAGTCACTCATATTATCTTTATAGTCTTGTACCTGCTCCTATGCCAATCCTAGCCGAACTTACTCACTATACTTCTCTCACCCCCTTCAGCCTACATCACACTTCACAATCCAATCCGGCCCCCTACTACACCTCTTTTTGTTTTCCCACTACTTCACCTGATTCAGTTTATTTCTGCAGACTTTCCTCTACCTCTTTCTCGTTCCTCCCTATTCACCTTCACTACCTGAAGACACCCTACCCTGCACTATTCTTATAATTTCCTTCTCGCCATCCTTCTTCTTCTTCTATAACCATAATATAAACACCTCTTTAATAGTAATTATTTTGTTATTATTATTTTACATTTGTTTATTGGGAAAGTCCGACTGGACACGAGTCCTTTTCAGCGGAGGCTGGGGGAGAAAAGCTCCACATAACTGAAATGTCTAGTCTAAAACATTTACATTACAAGAAAAGTAGCAATATCCACTCCAAATAAAGCAGTACTAAAGAGTATACATTTATAATAACAGTAGCAATGTTCACAATTACTGAGCAGTATTAAAAAGAGATCTAATAAGTATATGCAGATACAGTACACAACGTTACATACAGTAATTACACTCAGATAACCTATAGAAGAGTTCAGATCACTAGTTGAGTGAGATACGTACATTGATATTCAGTTCTTAAAAACACAGGAAAACAGAGAACGAAAAATATTTTGTGAAGAGAGTTGTTGTTTTCCAGGGGTATTGCATGAGCATAGCCAAGATTTAAATAGATGTGCTTTAAGTATTTTTTAAAGTGGAATGGACTAGTAGTATTGGTTATGTCAGAAGGGAGCTTATTCTGGTTTTTGGCTATATAGTTAGAGTAGAGGGAATCACCAGCAGCATTGTTGGCTGTAACTGTAGTCAGTAGAGTTTTATTTGTTGAGCGTAGATCTCAATCAGGGGAGTAAGGGAGTAGGAGATTTTGGAGGGAAGGGGTTTTATCTGTGCAGTTTAGAACTGTAT
Organism: Protopterus annectens; assembly: GCF_019279795.1. NCBI lineage: Eukaryota > Metazoa > Chordata > Ceratodontiformes > Protopteridae > Protopterus > Protopterus annectens. The sequence continues at coordinate 115,393,875 of NC_056743.1, forward strand.
GGGCTGTGGAGAGTTGGTTGTAGAGTAGAAGTTGGGGAAGTTCTAGCCAGTTAAGGTTCTTGAGTGCTGTGCAGTGGTGTGCCCTAAATTGAGAGTCTGTGGCAAATCTAGCAATTTTGTTATAACATGATTCTAGTTTAGTTAAGTCAGACTTCTTTAGGGTGCTGAGAATTGGTGAGGCATAGAGCAGAGTTGAAATGAGATGTGTTTGAACAATAGTTGCTTTTGTATTTTTAGGAAGATATTGTTCGTTTCTGTATAGGGTGGCCAGCTTTTTGTGCACTTTGTTTACTGTTTGTGCAATATGAATATCAAATCTTAAGTTACTATTGATAAGTACTTCCAGTAATTTAGTGTGGGTCATGGGTGCGATGATGGTATTGTTTAAGGACAGAATATTGAAAGTAGGGAGTGGCAGTGTGTGCCTTGTAGGTCGAAAAATCATGAGTTTAGGTTTGTTAGGGTTTAGGATTAGTTGAGAATTAGATAGACATGTCTCCACCTTTGAAAAATAGTCTTGTGTTATCATTTGCAGTTGTTGAGGAGATGTTGCTGCACATATCAATGTAGAATCATCAGCATATTGAATGACAGAAGCATGCTGTGTTGCAGTGTGACGTTTGTTAGTAAATAATGAAAACAGTAGAGGACCCAGGATTGATTCTTGGGGTACTCCTATGGTAACAGACAGAAGAGAAGAGAGATTTTGCTGCCATTGCACGGCTTCCTTTTATTTGGTTAGGTAGTCTTCGAACCATGCAGTGGTAGCTGGACTTAGATTTAGGACAGTTAGTATACTGATCAGTTTATGTGAGACCACATCAAAGGATTATGGAAGGCCGAGAAATATAGAGAAGACAAATTTTCCATTGTTTCTATGAACATTAACAGTATTAGTGAAGGACATTAGAACTACAGATGCGATGTTTGCTCTGAGAGTGTTGATGGAGAAGTACAGAGAAGGTCAGAAGGAGTTGCATTGTGTCTTTGTGGACGTAGAGAAGGCATATGACAGGGTGTCTAGAGAGGAGTTGTGGTATTGTATGAGGAAGTCGGGAGTGTCAGAGAAGTATGTAAGAGGGGTACAGGATATGTACGAGGGTAGTGTGACAGTGGTGAGGTCTGCGGTGGGAGTGATGGATGCGTTTAAGGTGGAGGTGGGATTACATCAAGGATCAGCTCTGAGCCCTTTCTTATTTGCAATGGTGATGGACAGGTTGACAGACGAGATCAGACAGGAGTCCCTGTGGACTATGATGTTTGCAGATGACATTATGATCTGTATTGAGAGTAGGGAACAGGTGGAGGAGACCCCAAAGAGGTGGAGATATGCTCTAGAGAAAAGAGGAACGAAGGTCAGCAGTACTAAGATAGCATATATGTGTGTGAATGAGAGGGAGGATAGAGGAATGGTGAGGATGCAAGGAATAGAGGTGGCGAAGGTGGATGAGTTTAAATACTTGGGATCAACAGTTCAGAGTAATGGTAAGTGTGGAAGAGAGGTGAAGAAGAGAGTACAGGCAGGATGGAGTGGGTGGAAAAGAGTGTCAGGAGTGATTTGTGACAGACGAGTACCAGTAAGAGTGAAAGGAAAGGTCTACAAGAGGGTAGTGAGACCAGCTATGTTATATGGGTTGGAGACAGTGGCACTGACAAAAAGACAGGAGTCAGAGCTGGACATGGCAGAGTTAAAGATGTTAAGATCTGCAATGGGTTTGACAAGGGTGGACAGGATTAGGAATAAGTATATTAGAGGGTCAGCCCAGGTTGGAAGGTTTGGAGACAAAGCCAGAGAGGCAAGATTATGTTGGTTTGGACATGTGCTGAGGAGGGATGCGGAGTATATTGGGAAAAAGATGCGAAGGATGAAGCTGCCAGGTAACAGGAAGGCCTAAGATGAGGTTTATGGATGTGGTGAGAGAGGACATGCAGGTGGTTGGTGTGACAGAGCAAGATGAAGAGGGCAGGAAGAAATGGAAACAGATGATCCGCTGTGGCGAACCCTAATGGGAGCAGCCAAAAGAATAAGTGAAGGACATTAGAGCAGTGGTAGTGTTATGGCAGGGGCAGAATCCATGTTCAGTGTTTGATAGCAGTTTGTTAGTTAGCAGATAGTTCATGATTTGTGTATGTACACCTCTTTCGAGAATTTTTTGACAGGGGAGAAAGTATGGCTATTTGCCGATAGTTAGATAATTCTGTTGCCATACCTCCTTTATGTAATGGGATAATATGGGAAGTTTTCCATATAGCAGGAACTTGGTATTCAGATATAGATCTGTTAATAAGTATGGATACAGGGTAGGAGTTACGTCTGCAGCAACTCTAAGGTACTCTCTGCAGGTAGTTTATCGGCTGATAGGGTGGTAGCTTTAAACTTTTTTGAGTAATTTTTTATCATGTCTGTTGAGATGGGTTGAAAGGAGAAGAAATTATTATTATTATTATTATACAAGGTTGCCAGAACTGGTGAGTGAGTGGTGCTATATTTATTTGAAAGAGTTAAAATTGTTTGGTAAAGTATTTATTAAACTGGGTGGCTATGATGTCAGTGTTGGACGTAGTGGTGGTGGTGGGGTGCTGGTATTCCGTGGTAGGAGAATCTTATTGATAGCTGACCAGAACATTTTTGGGGTTATTGTGATGCACAGTTTTGATGTTGTGATAGTACTTAGTTTGTCTAGGTTGATATGTCTTTTTGCCTTATTTCTAAGCTTATGGTAAGTCTGTTTGGACGTTTCATTCTTGTTCTTGTAATGTTTTACCCAGTTTTATCTCTTGATATTAGTAGTGCCCTGGTTTCTTTTGTTAGCCATGGTGCATAGCTGGATTTCATTCTTGTAGTTCTAGGTGGTGCATGGATGTTCAAGATATCTATGAAGGGAGAGTTAAAATATTTCAAAGCCTCATCTAGGAGTAAGTATTTGGAGACCAGCTGCAAAGTTTGAGGGAGGAGATAAAGTTCTGTGGGTTAAAGTTTTTCTTGTTCTGTATTTGTCTGTAGGAATGAAGTTTCATTGGGTTGATATGCTGTCTGAGTAGAAAGGTTGGAAAATGGTCACTGAGGCTCTCTGGGAGGCAGCCTGAGTGAAAGGAAAATGATGGCCTATTAGTTAATATCCAGTCAAGGATGGAATGTTAGATGACTTATCAGTTCTGGTTTGTGTTTGAATAGTTTGGTAGAAGCCATGAAGGTTAATATGATTAGGGGGATTTTGAGAGTTACAGCTTGACCAGTCTATGTTAAAATCTCCAGTGATAAGAGTTTCCTGGGGCAGGGTTTTTGAGGCCTGATGTAGTATATTTCCATACTGGGGAGACTGTTTCCAGGTGGGACATATGTTCCAATTAAGTTGATATACTTATTCAGATTTATTTTTAGTTTTGTATAAAGCACTTCAGTATTGTTAAAGTTGGGGGGGGGGGGGTTAAGATTCATGGCTTCCTAAAGTAAGGTTGTTTTTATATAGTATGGCTATACCATCTCCTCTTTTGTCCTTTCTGTCTGCCCTCAGAATATTAAATCTGGGTGCAAGAATTTCATCGTCCCAAGTTTCTGGTTTCAGCCAGGTCTCTGTTATTACAACTATGTGTGGTGTGTAGAGAAAAAGTGTGGTATTTAGGTCTTGGATTTTATTTGTAATGCTTCTGATATGCATGCTTAATAGAAGGAGGTTAGTTGGTTTTCTGGAATGGTTTATTAAGTTAACTGTGTACCTGGGTGGTAGTTGGTGGGTTATATAGGTAATTGTATTAGTTGGTCCATGGGTGGATGTCACCACTGAGCGTTAGTTTAGCTGCTATATTGGTTAGGTATTTTAACAGTTTAGTTAAGTACTTATGATACTTCATGGAGATTTGGGAGGTATTGTGTTGAGGGAGTAGGGTGTATGAGGTTTGATGTATGGAGGTGGTGTTGAAGATAGACGGAGATATACTGATGTTGTTCAGTTTGTTATTTTGTGAGTAAGGGATTGGAGCAGGATGAGTGTGATTTTTTCTCTGTTAGTGTGATGTGGTAAGAGTTTAAATGAGCTGCTATTGATAAGAATAACATGGCTACAGTTTGTAATAGTAGCATATTGTAGTTGTAAAGGATATAGAGTTATTATTATAGCTGAACGTTTGTTGGTAAGTGGCTTTTGTAAAGGTACTATTTGTTTATTTGTTGGCTTATCTCATCAGTAGGCTTAACTCTTGTTAAATTAGTAGGTGGGTAACTTTTTATTAATAATTATTTTTGATTGGTTATTGGGTGAACGTGGGTGTAGTTAGTGAAGTATAAGTGTAGGTGTACTGGGGGTGGGTGGAAAGGGGGAAGGGTAGGGGGGTAGAGTGAGGCCAATCGAAGCGAAGGATGGATGGAGCAGGTAGAAACAGGTCCAAGAGATACTGTAGAAAAACACAATCATGAAACCTGCAAGTTCTATAAGGATTGGAACAATGTTATCATTCCATGGAGGGATTGCACAGTTTAGGGCAACCAGTAGGATTTTAAGTAAGAAAACATGGCAGCTGTGCCTATAAAACTTTATTATTCTTAGTATAATTTATAGAGAAACCTAAGTAAAAATAAAAGAGACACCAGCACATTTGTGTTCAGGGAGTAGACCCTTTAATTTAGTTTAATTTACCTCCAGTTTGGATTTGGTATGCAGAGGGGGATGGGAGGCCTATGGGGAAATATCCCAGCAAGGTGTGCACGCCACTGTCACTAAAGAAAACAACCAGTTACCAATAGAGGTATTCAGTTTAACAGGACATACTTTCATTCAGTTTCAAGATGGGATGTCAAGATGTGATTTTAACATCATTCTAATCATTCAATCTGCTTATTTAGTACTAGTGAAGAATATAATATCACTAGCCTTTAGGATTAATAGTTCGTTCACTGTCACACATTTTAATAGAAAGAAAAACTACAGCTCCTGTTCTTCCTTACAGTAGCCTAAAAGGCTGCTTGTACTCAATAATGAACTTTAGTGTTTAAATAGTAAGTGCAATCCATAAGAAACTGTTTACTAGAAAAGTAGAGTTACAGCTAAAGCCAACAAACACAGATGAAAATAAAAGGCAGTTTACCAAGTCTTACTGTTATGTTAACTGTAATCGCTGGCAGTTCTACATAATCGCAAACTATTTACAACAGTATTAACAATAAAAGTAAGCAAAGCATAACACAGCGGATTACATTACAGAGAATGCCGTCTCGCCGGCACATATAGAACGAAATCTGACAACAGTGAAACTCCAGGTCACCGATTTTTTTTTTGACCAGCAAAACACAACACACCACTTACAACATTGCAGAGTGGGGGGTTGTGGCCCCCACACCCCCTCTAACTAAATATACCAACTCCGAGATTGCACTACAGTGGGGTAAAGGGAAATGTCATGGTTCAGGCCAGGCGATTTTATTTTCCCTGGGGGGAAAAATCACTTACCTGAGCTTTCGCTGTTGTCAGATTTCATTCTATGTGTTTCGGCGAAACGGCATTCACTGTAATGCTGTTTCACTGACTTAATATAGACCCTGAAAAATGTACGGTCTTTGCTTTGCTGCACTGTATGTTCTTAGATCACCACTGACAAAACTAGAATGAGCACTGGCTCCCCAGTGTAGTTCACAGATAAGTGCAACATGTAATACTGCACACCCTTTAAATCAAGTAAGCCTCTTCCATGACATCCAAGTAATGCTTAAGATAGGCACACAGCCTGCTATACTTTGTGCCCTTGAAATCAGGTAACCATTTTCTCAAACACTCTCAGTACTCTTCTCCATTGTGCACACAGTGGGACCCCGACTTCTTTCTTTAATAGACACAAACTAATGTTAATTCTATTTTTCTTTGTTTTAGATATAAATCTACCCCCACTTCCACCCCGGATTAAAATGGTAACATCCAGAACATTCACTTCTTTGTATTTCATTAATATAGCCATACCTGAGCTTGAATCCATGCCTAAAGACCATGTTACAGTTCCTTGCCATATTATTTAAAATTGCTTTCACTGTTCCTTACATATAAATCTGGTGGATAATAAAATGTTACACAATCTTAAATTAACTAATCTTCTAAAAGGGTTCTTTACTGAAATTATAAAAAGGTTATCCCTTCCTCTTATTGTTGCATCATTTTAGCCTCTTCCCTTCCCTTCTGTTCCTCTTTCAGACTGTATAGTCCCCCCTGCCCGATTCTTACCAGTGCTTTCCTCAGAACCATAATTTTCCTCTTCTTTCACAAACATTCATATTTATTTTGTGTGGTATCCACTTCTGTTTAATTGTATTTTAAAGTGTGGTGGGAGAAGGTTCTCAGCAGATACATTTTCATCCAGTGCCACACTTGTTTCTGAATTTTGCCTAATAGTTTCAGTTTTATTAACATTTTCAAAAGAATATTACTTCAGATTTCTTTATAATCAATGTATAGGTATCCTATTGTATAATATGCAAGCTTTCCTTTTGCACGCATCCCTTCCATCCAGATTCCCATTATAATATGGTAGTAGTTAGAGGCTTTCCCTGCTACATACTTTACTTTTTCCAGCCCTGGATTTGTTTCTCTTACATTTTCCTAAGGAATCCGCAAATTAACTTCTTTACAACCTTAGACACTCAACTTTGAGGATAACAAGATTACAGTTATTACATAGCTAGTATCTCCCTTTCATTTATAACAAGGCACTATAACAGTCCTCTCTCATTCTTCTATATTCACACCTTCAGGAATTCTTCTGTTATACATACAGTGAAATATGGAAGTAAACCTCTGTATTAGTTCCTTTGAATGGATACTACTGATGTTGTACAGCCACTGTGACTACTATTTTCATTCTACTTATGAAGTCTTCAGAATACTACTCTCACTAAATTATTTTAATTAATATATTTACATTACTGGACTTGTGACAAGATTCCTACCATATTCATCATCCTTAAATAATCCAAGATATTCACTGTTGAAATGTGTAACTGTTATCTTGTGCTGCAGGTTACCATCACTATCTCCTTCTCCGATACAGGATTCCCTCACGTATTTAAACACAATTTATTAATTTATTTATTTAGCATTTTACCGGAAAAGTCTGACTAGGACAGAGCCTATTTTCAGTGAAGGCCTGGGGAGAAATTCTCCAGAAGCATGTCTTTGGACTGTGGGTAGAAACTGGAGTACCCAGAGGAAACCCATGCGAACACAGGGAGAACATGCAAATTATGCACAGAAGACACCCTAGCCAAGAATCGAACCGGAGAACCTCTTGCTGTCAGGCGACAACGTTAAATGGTGCACCACTGCACCGACCAGAACTATTTATTATTATTTAGAATAACAGCTAGATTAATTTGCTGCTTCCTCTTTCCTCGTCTTAGATGCTTTCTCAGATTCCTCTTTGTGATGTTGCACTTGGAGTCAGACTTTTAATCATAACACTAGCGAGTGACACTCATAATGTGAAATCACTAATGTACGATTCCTGGGTTTTGCTCTTTAAAGATCCAGAATTTGGTATCTCAGGGGCTTCTCCTTTATGCAAGATACAAAATCTCAGAGTTGGGAGAAATAAGTAGCAGTGGTTGTACAAGTGAGGAGGGTTCAAGTGTTTGACCCCTGCAAAAATATTTTAATACTTTTCAGTCTCTTTTTTTTTTTTTTTGAAAAACGTATTCATTTTTAGGGATGGGTTTTTTTTTTTTTTTGGTGATCATGGTTATGAGTAACAGCTAAAAAAGGCTTGCACTTTCACCACAGAACCATTATGTTATTAGTATTTTTGTTGCCTGAGTCTTTCCTGATACCAGTCCTCACTCATTTGTCATTACCTACTTTGCCATTACTTTTTGCACCAACTTTTAATTCAGTGGCATCCGTACTGAAATGGCAATTATCTATATCTGATGCACCTTTTTCATACTTCCATTTCCATATCTGCAGCTTATTTCTTGTGCAATTTCAGTTAGCCTACTACAACTGTTTTTTGTCTCCTCTTCCATATACCATAAGCTATTCAACATTTTAGCCTCCTGTTCAAAAAAGTAACAAAGTGATCATCTTTAGTAATGGATGGAAAAACATTATACAGACAGTCACAATATTCTTATACTAATGATATGCCACTCGATAATGCCTGAACTCTAGCTTGGACTATGAATTTAAAATCTAGGAAATATTTGGCATTTTTATAGAAAAAAAAACTTGCAAGATGCTGAACAAAATATTAATTACAACTCTCAGAGTAGGAAAACAGAGAACCTTCTTTAAAAAAGGCTTGAAACAGTTGTCAATATCGGTAGTGCTTGGTTACTGGTTAGTAATTACACTGCAAAAAAAAGAAGCAATTTGGAAAAAGTAACAATAAACCAACCAAAGAAGATGACATCACTCTGGCATATGAAGAACATTGCTTCTGTTCAGCAAAAAGAAATTCCAGTTGCTGCAGTACCAGCGGAGCTCTTTTTGGCAGACACACTGATTTCCAGGAAAAATAATAATAAAGCCCAAATATGGACTGTCTGAAACTTGTTTTAGTTTTCAATATATATTAATGCAGAAAAATTTATAATTAAAACACCACAATGACCAGGAATTACATTTAAAAATCTAGGATATAATTTCTGGATTTCATCTCATGGAAACTAATTCCAGGTATTTGAAAAACAAAAACCAATGGCCCTGTTCTTCCAGTAATTTAGAAGAAAAATAATACATCACATGCACTCAGAGGTTTTTAACATAAGTGGAATACAGGAGGAATATATAAAGTCAAATGACAAAAGGCTGGAAAAACAGAATTAGCTAATGAGACTGCAGAAATTAGAACTGAAAGAAAGACTGAATTTTCAGGAAGAAATGTTCTTTTAAAACTGGTAAAGGTAGAAGACACAGCACACATAGAAAACCTGAGACTTTTTTGCTGTACCAGATAAACTGGCAGGACTGGGCTGTCCTAGCTTTATGACAGTAAAAATAAACAATTGTAGTGGAGTTCCAAAACAATTTATGATATGGTACATTGTTTGTAGGCTCAAAATCTGGCCATTAGAATGCAGATGTGACCTATATTATTATTAAAGATTAAATAAATGCAGAAAGCGCTATTCCTGACAAAAAAGTGTCAGAAGGGAAAAGTATTCTATACTTGTGCCAACAGTGTGTTTCTGGAAAATTATTATTTGTTTTACACCAGGCAATAGAGAAGTGAGTTTACCCTGGAAGGTAGGGGGTTTCAAGAAGAAAGTATGAGATTTAAGTTGCTATACACAGCTGTCTTCAGAATATTTTTCCTGGAGAAACAAATATGCTATTGGAAGCAGAGCAGACTATGAAGTAAATAAAGGTTAGTCAGGAAAGGATGGGCCAGCAAGCTGAAGGGGCCTCTGTTTCTCAATCTTCTTTCAACAAGAAAGCCCACAGAGAGAGATATGATGATGAAAAAGACTGGAAGTTTACTGACCGCGTCAATCTACTAGAAGAACTGTAAAGCATAAGTCCCACTTTATATCATTAATCCTTAGAAGGACAAACAATCTTAGTAATTCCCTGGATCAGACTGCCCCTTTCATCACATTTTTGTTTAGTTCTGCAGCAGAAGGGTCAAACAATAAATCTCTATCCAAAGGAGAATTTAAAATCTCATTTTAACATAATCTGGGAGATACTACGATGGTAGCTATGCAAACCTCCTCAAAACAGTACCAATGGCCAGGGTGGAAGGGGTCAGTAACAGTCTTGAATAGTCATTCAGACTTATTAACTGTTTTGGGAGGTTCAAGACTTTGTTTTGGAACCCCCTTGCCATTTCTTCTTAAACATCTGTTTACCTGAATTTAGTTGAGACTGTTTACTCTGTTTTTGCTCCTGTTGCAATTTTATCCCTCCTGAAACTGCTCCCCAAGCAAAGTCTGAAGCATCTGTGCTGACTGACTACTTTGGAGCAGGGAGGGAGAAGGGAAGACCTGGTTTAGGGATCTCTATTTTCTCCACCAAAAGATTTCTCTTCCGACAAATCCCACTGAGATTTGAAAATATAAAGGGTATTGATATCCTGAAAGAAATTAAATGGACCAAAAAGTGACCAAGTTTTTGTTATTACTATTAGTTGTATAAAACTTTCCTGACACAAACTGCCTATTATTTTGTTATGAAAATAATGCAGTTCAACAGCTGTGACATAGAAGAATAAAGCCCTGACTGCAGACCAGCTGACCTTTGTATCAATAGCAGCTCAGGTGACAGAGCTGCAGGAAAGGCATGGGTGTGCCCACCCCAGGTGGCAGGGTGCTCATTGATAGCATGGCCCAAAGAGGGGAGTTGCCCTCAGCTGCAATCAACTAGTGGGGGTAGGGAAATGGGGTGGCTAGATCATGGGAGGGTGGCCTAATGGTTAAGGTGTTTGCCTTACAAACCCAAGGTGCAGGGTTTGAGTCTCACAAGGGATAATTGGCTAGGCTTAAAATGGCTCACAAGGGCAGTTAGCGTAGTACTAATGTATGAACCTATGAACCTATAAACAAAAATCATTGGATAGAAGCACAGATAAGCCAAGTTCCAAGGACACCCTCTGGGGTTGGACAGTAGCCGGTAGACCCGGCATGGACAATGAGTACCGGGGGCAGAAATGGTAACAATGAGATCTGGGGAGCTAATATATATATATATATATATATATATATATATATATATATATATATATATATATACATATATATAGCCCTGTATAATATGTAGTAAGATATATTTAATATTTAGTGACTTTTGAATATACTACTGATATTAAGGTAAAAAGTATTCTTTCTTAGTTGTAATGTAGGCTTTACACTAACAAGATAATGAAGGCTGGACAGAAGGAAGTTAAAGTAAATATAATGTTGTGACCATTGGCTACTGGGAGGGTATACATGCCCACTGATTATATTACATATAGGACTAAAATATAACTCTCCACATTTTATAGAGATGGATGTCTATATTTATGTTTCTAATGTAAAAAGATAAAAAGAGAAAATTATGAAAAACACAGAAAGTGGTAACTTGTGCAGGTAAATAATTATGAGATGTCCAAACAGTGTACTCTGAGTGACCATTCTGTGGAACTGTGAGCTGCAATGTGATCATCTTTTAAAGAGAACTACCAAACAGTTCAGTGAAAATATAAAGTAAAGTAGGAAAATAAGTCTGAAATTTTTGGAAGTGAGCAGTTGCCTCCCAGCATCTTAAGTACTTTCATACAGCAAATATAACAGTGCACAGTATTGTTTACTTAAGTTTAAGCAGTGCACTTTTTCTTAAGACTAAAAGTTAATGCCTATTGAGAGCATGCAAGTTGTTTTTCATACCTGAGAAGGGGAATAGTCATAAGAAGAGATAGCAATATAAATAAGTAAGACACATTCCCTTACCATGCACATTTGTGTGGTTAACCCTAACTTTAGAATACATAATACCCATGTGTGGAGCCATCTTTTTGGAACAACTGCTCCTACTTGGAGCTAAATACTTCTTTTTTTTGGAAAGTAAATATAGTTGTGTGTGTGTGTGTGTGTGTGTGTGTGTGTGTGTGTGTGTGTGTGTGTGTGTGAGTTACAAAAGAGGATGGTCTGGAAATATATTTATTTTTTTGTTTCATGAGTAGTCTTATGAAATGAAAAGTCTGTGAAAATGTAACATGGGATCAAGTAGAGCTGAGGAAAAGCAATTACATACACGATCAACCTGACATTTATTCTGTGCAATGTAAAATATTTACTTATTTGTTTAGTTATTCATTCTATCTGCAATACATTAACATATATTCAAAAATATATGGAATTGGGAATAATGGCTGCTTTGTCTTCATCAGCAGGGAATGCAAATGGTGTAGGGTGTAAAGAACAATGTTACAGGAGACATGTTTGGATAGAAATAAGTGTGTGAACTTTGACAAAAAAGGGATTTCAGGGTGAACATTCAGATGCATCCATCCTCCATCATTCAGATATATATCAGGAACAACAAAAAAGGGAAATAATAACATTTTTGTGAGATGGGCTCCATTAGAATTAGAAGAAAAAGACAATAATGGTATATTTGTGGTAGGAAGGATTACTGGACCGGCAGGGGTTGAAAGATTATCCTGGCATGTATTTACATTTAATCTAAAACTACTATTATAGAGCTAAGGAAATTTTTGAGAGATATTATAAGCTTTCAGAAAGTAATATTATTTATGGGTAATTATGGTAATGATTGTAACTTGACTTGCAATAGTAAAGATGTATCAGATGAACTTATAAGGGAAAACATAAAAATAGAGGGTAGATTTCTGAAGAAATGCATGACAATATTTGGTATGGCAGATGTAAATTTAGCAGCAGGAACTCATAATATGCAAATCATTCCCCAAGATACAATAACTGGGTTAGACTGGACATAGATTATTTTTTAAAAGAGTAAGTCAGTTTAATGGAAAACACTGCATCCCATCTCATAACTATCCAATCATGCACCAATAAAAACTGAAACAACGATGCAGTGTAACAATGTAAAATGAGACATGGGTGCCTTCATACTTAGTTGTTAAAAAGAAGAGAATTTATGGAATGGGTAGCATGGATGACTCAAGGGTCATTAGGGAAGACAGAAATTACATTCTGAAGGGACACCTAGTGAGTAGGATAAAATAAAAGCATGGTAGACATAAGACAAAGAAATAAAGACAAAGTAATGGGAAATATTTAATGTGGATGATAGAAGTTAAAGTGTTACAGAAGAACAAAAAGAGGAGCAAACACACAGTGCTAAAGGAAAAATAAAGAGATATTTGGACAAAGTACACAAGTTTACAAAAATTGTTCTTAAACAATCATTAATAACGAGTCCAAAAACATTTAGTACAATGACTCAGGCAAAAGAAAATAGAATGCAGGACAAGAAAGATAACCAGACATACTTTAGAAATTTTAAGAAAACTTATATAAAACAGAGTGATGTAGAAATCACAAAATGGCATAAATGGAAATATTTGTAGAAGACTAAGTCACACACAACTGAAGTAGTGCCCGCACATAGTAATCCTCACACACACACAACTGATGCAATATCCACACACAGTAATCCACACACAATTGGTGCAATATCTGCTAGAAAACAAAGTACTATCTATACAGCAACATGGCTTCAGACCCTTCCATAGTACTACCACTGCACTTACCTCATTCACTAACACCATAAATAACCACAGAAATAATGGACTAATCGTATCTGCTACATTCTTAGATTTATCCAAAGCTTTTGATATGGTCAAACATATGAAACTCCTTCACTCACACTCCATCTTAAACCTCAGTTCCTCTTCTATCTCTTGGTTTAAGAGCTATCTATCTGGTAGGCAGCAAGCAGTAAAGTGGCAAAACCAAATAAACCCCTTGCTGCCTGTTTCCCTAGGGGTCCCTCAAGGTTCTATCTTAGGTCCTTTACTATTCTCACTGTTCACCAACCAACTACCATCCACCACACCCAAAGCCTCTATAGTGCAATATTCAGATGACACCACTATTATATGTGCAGCCCCCACACTAGATCACCTCCTCTCCCAAACACAAGAATCCTTGTCTCTAGCCGAAACTTGGTTCACCAGCCAACAGCTCATTCTTAACCCATCCAAAACTAAATTACTCCTCTTTAGCTCCCACAGATCCCTTCCCCACACTGACAGCTTTACCATCACCTCCAACAACAATACCACTATTACCCCTACCAATCACACCAAGCTGCTAGGCGTGGAAATAGACAACCACCTTAGATTTGATCTACACATTGCCCAAACTATAAAGAAAGTTCACAAAAAACTCGGACTACTCTATCGAAACAAACACCATCTCTCAAACCATTCAAAAATAACAATAACAAGGACACACCTACTATCTACATTACTCTATGCCTCCCCTGTGCTCACTAACCTTTGCAAAGCTTATCTAAACAAACTGGAATCATGCTACAATAAGATAGCAAGATTTGCTACAGGCTCATCCTATAGAACTCATCACTGTGAGTGTCTCATCAAACTTTACTGGTTAGAGCTCCCACTAATACTTCAAAGCAATCAGCTCTCATTAGTGCACAAAATATTAAACCACTCAGACAAAAGTCCAGCTCTACAACATCTAATTCACCCTCACACCACTACTAGAATCTTAAGATCTAGCACCCAAAATCACCTACAATGAGGCAGGAAAATCTGTCTACAGCCACTCGATCTCTAAACTCTGGAACTCCCTTCCTGCCCACTTAACATCCAACAACTCCATCACTCAATTTAAGAAACTCACTTCATGAACAACAGGCTTTGCTCCTCTCTCACCCCTGGATAGCACTCCAGTATATAGCTAATCTCTCTGCACCACACTAAAATATGCTACCTTCTCAGCCTACCCATAGTCCTAATATTACTACAGGATAGGAAATGTTTTCCGGCATGTTAAGAGAGCATTACTAACTGCTCATCCATTTGTCTAGTAGCTACTGTAATGAATTCCATGTACTGCTCCTCATAATTATGAATGTGTTTACACTGTCTTACCTGTTGCTCTCATAATTACTCAGACTATAGTATACAATATGTGTCACTTAGTTTCACAATGTTAGTCTGCCTGTAATGAATGTCACAAGTAATGGCTTTTAATGTTAAAAATGAATGTAATTGGAGCTTTTCTCCCCAGGTCTACACTGAAAATGGACCTGTACCCAGTCGGACTCACCTGGTTAACAAATGTAAAACAAAATAAAATAAATGCCAGTGTTAGAGGTAAAGGCTCAGCACTTAATAGCTAAAATAGGAAGAGAAGAAATAAAATCAGTGATGCACAATTAATCTGATGGTAAGTCTCCATGAACATATGGCATTTCTATGGAAATGTTGAAGTTAGGGAAGAGAATGACAAAGATTTTTTTTACAATACTTAAAAAGGGGAGTGGGGTATAGTCACATCTTTGAATAAGGCAGTCATGGTAGCATTACTGAAAGATGGTAAAGACCCTTCAGATCAATCTTAATATAGCCCTATTTCAAATTTAGACCATCACTATAAAATATTTATGTCTATATTAGCTAATAGAACAGCAAAGATATTACCAAATTTGATAGATATGAATGGATGTGGTTTTGTGGAAGGGAGACAAACATTTGATCATATTAATAGAGCAATGATGACACGCTTGGTGAGTTTAGATGCAGAAAAAGCATTCAACACAGCCACCTTGAATTTTATGAGTAGGGTGATGATCACATTTGTGTTCCCCGAGAGGACTGCATTGATAAGGAGGATATTTGTAGAGTTTAAGGCAATAATTAAGGCAGTAGGACTTCTCTCCGACAAGCTGTGCTGGAACAGAGGAACAAGATTAGGATGCCCCTTTTCCAGACTATTTGCATTTTATTTAGAGCCATTAAAAAAGAAAATAAGAAATTTATAAATTCAGTAACAATATAATTAATGTGGTAATCAAGAAAAGTTATCCTTGTATGCATATGGTATCATTTTGTGCTTGATTTGTGCCAGAAAAGGGCATTTTGGTATTGTGGAACATTTTAAGACTTGTTCAAGTTTCTTTGGGTTATAAAATAAATGAAGCTAAAACAGTAAATTATATACCCATGCACTACTTCGTTCAGTATTAACCATACTTATAAGGATATGATAAGGTGGAGTATTTAGATATATGGATTAAAATGACTTGCCATGGTGGTTAAGGATATGTGGGAACAGGCTAAACAGAAGATAATACAAAAATGATGAAAATGGAAGCTTTTGGTTATGGATATGGACACTAAGAGACAAGCAGTGAAAATAATGAAGTCCGTACATTTAGTCTTATATACAGGTCAGGCATATACTGTCAACTGGAAAATAAGTTGTAGATGACAATTAGTAAAGAGATGAAGGACCTTCATTGTGAGGGAAAGAGGGAAGGAGCAAGAGTTAAGTGGTATAAGTCGATTCTCCTGTCAGGAAAAAGGGTAGGGAAGGATTACCTGATTTGACAGGGTACTATAAAAGTACAGTTGTGTACACTTACTACAAATGTAGATATTCAAGTGTATTCACTGTTGCAATCATTACATTTGGGTTATCTGCTTGCAGTAGCCCTCAGTCGGCCTGATTATCAAAGTCTTGGGTTCTGCGTTGGTTGCTATCTCATCATCCGTGACGTCAGGTCATCAGGGGTATAAAGCATGCAGCCAATGACATTACATCAGTTTTTCTTGCCCCAGATGTCAGGTATCCCCCTTAATGGGAAGCAATTTATATATATATATATATATATATATATATATATATATATATATATATATATATATATATATATATGGGTCTACCTGACATGGTCGACAGTTCATATAATCGACACTCATTTGGTCGACAAGCAGAGTTGCCCCCTTCCCCAATGTTGTGCAACCCTGGAGTTGATATATATAGTTAGGGGGTGTGTGGGGGGCACACATCACTTGTCGATCAAATGAACTGTCAACCAAATAAACTGTCGACCATATGAACTGTCGACCATGTCAGGTAGACCCATATATATATATATATATATATATATATATATATATATATATATATACAAGGTTATAACTCCAACAAAAAAGCAAATACACCAAAAAGCTTTTAAGTATAGTAAAGGAGAACAGAGGTATAGCCAACAAGTCAGGAGGCTAGAAGGAGAGTAACCAGGACTGCAACAGTGAATACAATCGAACATCTACATTTATGGTAAGTGTACACAACTGCCCTATGTTCTTCGTGTTTCACTGTTGCAGTCAGTACATTTGGGTAGATTCCCAAAGCTAAGGATGGGAGGAGGAATTTAGACAGCATTAGGAACAGCTATAAGGCCCTGCAAGACTGCAGTGGCAAAGCCACCTCTGGATTTAGAGAAAATTGGCAAATGGTAATGCTTGGTAAAAGTATGTACAGAACTCCAGGTAGCAGCTTCTAGGATGTCTCTGGTAGGGACACCTCTGAGAAAGGCTGTAGAGGTAGATGCAGCCCTGGTTGAATGGGGTCTAATCCCCTGTGGGATAGGTTTTCCATGGTGCTTATAGCAGAAATTAATGCAATGGCCTATCCATTTAGAAATGGTTTGCTTTGAAATAGCCTTCCCCTCTGCCCCTGCAGCAAATGCCACCAGCAGTTGGTCAGATTTCCTTTGAAGTTTAGTTCTGTCCAAATAAAATCTAAGTTGTCTGTGCACATCTAAGGAGTGCAGTATCCATTCCCCTTTGTTCTGTGGATTAGAAAAGAAGGTTGGCAAATGAATGGACTGATTAAGAGCCACACTGGATACCACCTTGGGCATGAAGGAGGGATTAGTCCTGAGGGACACCCTGTCCGCATGAAAGATGATGAAAGGCTCCACTGCCATAAGGGCTTGTAATTCAGATACCCTTCTTACTGAAGTGATTGCTGAAAGGAAAGTTGTTTTCCAAGAAAGGAATGTTAACTCTGCAGTTGCAGCTGGCTCAAAAGGAGGAAGAGTGAGTTTTTCCAATACAAAGTTAAGGTCCCAGGCTGGAGTTGGGGCTCTCCTGGGTGGTCTTAAGTTTTTGGCCCCTCTGAGGAACTGCTTGAGCAGTGGATGAGAAAAGATGGGTGGTTCTGTGTTGTAATGAGCTGAAATGGCTGAGGCATGAATTTTGATGGAGGGAAAGGAAAGGCCCTTGTGAAGCATCTTAGTTAAGTATAAAGAATCTGAGGTAAATTGGGCGCTGCTGTGGCCATCCCTTGAGTTTGGCTCCAGGCATAGAATCTTTTCCATTTCATAAGATTTTCTAATACTAGGCCTCCTTGCCTCCAAAATGACATCCAACACTTGTTTACTTGAAGGATGGTAACGGCGAGATTAGGTAATTAGCCAGGCTGCCAGGTTCAGGGTTTGAAGCTGGGGGTGCAGAATCTGGCTCTCCTACTGAAACAGCAGGGTAGGGGCCTGAGGCAGGTGCCGTGGAGCCAGCTGTGACACACTGCGCAAGAAGGGGTACCAGTGTTAGCATGGCCAGTCTGATGCAATCAATATTATACTTGGTTTGTCATGTTTGATCTTTAGTAGCACTTTGGAGAGGAGAGGCAGTGGAGGAAAGGCACAAACTGATAGATTTTTCCAGCTAAAGGACAGAGCATCCACTTTCCAAGCTTGTTTGTGAGGAGTCCTTGTGCAGAATTTGTCCAATTGGTAGTTCTGGGGGGAGGCAAACAGGTCTATATCTGGGCTCCCCCATTTGTTGATCTATGTGGTTCCAGTTTCCACTTGTGTGGGTCCATGTGATTTCTGCTTAGTTCATCTGCCAGTGTATTTAGTTTTCCTGGCAGGAACTGAGCCTGTAGATGCACTTGGTAGCTCAAGGCTGCGCTCCACAGAGCCATGGCTAGTCTGCAGAGAGGGTAAGAATGGGTACACCCCTGCTTATTTATGTACCACATAACAGTGGTGTTGTCCGTCTTTACCATTAATTGTCCTGGAAGAATGTGGTCCTTGAAGGCTGTCAGAGCGTTCTGTACAGCTAACATTTCTTTTTGATTGATATGCAGGTGCATTTGACTTGGGTTCCATTTGCCCTGAATGCACTTCCCGGCCAGGTGAGCCCCCCCATGCATAGTCTGATGCATCTGTTGTTAGGGTTTGGGTGGCAGGGGGTAGAGTGAATGATAGTTCCTTGTTTTGGTGGCAGGCCTCTGCCCACCAAAGGAATTCTAACCATAGGCAAGGTATGATAGGAATCATTGCTTCTAGATCCTGAGAATGTTGACACCATAGGCTTTTTACATACCATTGTAGTTTCCTCATATGCAGTCTTGCATATGAAATTAGTAGAATGCACAAGGCCATGAACCCCAAGGTTTGCAGTATTTGCCTTGCAGATAGCAGGGTTTTTGTGGCCACTAGTTTGAAGTAAGTTGTCAAATGAATTTGTTTCTCTGGTGTGAGGAAAGCCATCTGGGAAGTTGTGTTCAAGCTTGCTCCCAGGAATATAATTTGTTGACAGGGTACCAGATGTGATTTATTTTCGTTTATGTTGTACCCCAGACAAGTTAACACCTTTTGTACAAATGCCAGATGATTCAGAAGTATGTCCTGGCTTTCTGCATGAAGTAGACATTCGTCCAGGTATGGATATATTTGAATATTTCTTAACCTGCAAAATGCAATGACTGGAGCTAGGCACTTTGTGAATACCCTGGGTGCAGTAGATAAGCCAAAGGGCAGTGCAGAGAACTGATTGTGCATGCAGCCTGCTTTGAAGCATAGGTATTTTCTTCAAGATTCCCTGATTGGGATGTGCAGGTAGGCTTCCTTTAAATCCAGTGTTGCCAACCAGGCATCCTTGCCTATCATGGGAAGCAACTGGTGAAGAGTTAGCATTTTGAATTTTGGAATCACCAAAAAGGTGTTTAGGATAGACAGATCCAGGATAGGACACCATGAGTTGTCTTTTCTGGGCATCAGGAAAAGTCTTGAGTAGAAACCTTGTCCCTTTTCCTCTTCTGGTACAGTCTGAATAGCCTTTAATCTTAAGAGAGAGTACTTGCTTTTGAGCCTCTGCCCACTGCTTTGGGGTTGGTAACGTGTAGAAGTGCAATCTGTATCCTTGGGAAACTATGTTTAAAACCCATTTGTCCTGGGTAATGAGTTCCCAATTTTTTGCTTGCAGAGCAATCTTTCCCCCTAAAGGAGCAGTCAGTTGAGAAGTGTTTGGAAGTTTCAAAGTTAAGTCATTGAGACATCTTACCATAGGGGGGGAGTCTTACTACTCCCTGATTTGGAAGTGGGAGCCCCCCACAGCTTAGACCTGTGTGTACCCTGGGACTGAAGCCTGGGTGTTCTGCTGGTTCTGGGTTTCAACTGAGAAGGCCTGGAAGAGGCAGGAAAGGACCAATTTTTGAGGGCCAATGCCTACTAAATCTAGGAGGCTGCACTTGTAAGAAATCTTTAACATTTTGCATAGATTTAGCTTTTTCCGCCATCTTTTTAAGAACAACTTCTGCTTTGTCGCCAAACTGGTGGTCCTGATTTAAGGAAGCATCCAGCAATTTAGTTTTAACATGATCTGGCAAAGATTGCTCCTTAAGCCAAGCATGCCTCCTAAGTACAGACTCGGTGACAGCAGCCCTGCAAGATGCCTCTAGTGAATCAAAACCACATTGCAAAGTATGTTTCTCAACCTGTTCAGCAGAATGTATTAAATCCTGTAAATCCTTATTTTCAGCACAATCAAGAATCAACATAATTTTCTGTTTAAGCAATCCAATAATATGCTGCTGATACTTTAACATATGAAACTGGCAATTTAAGGCCCTGATGGCCAAGGTTGTATACCATCTTACCCCATCTATCCAGGGCCCTGGAATCTCTATCAGAGCGCGTAAGATTTTTGGCAGTAGTAGCCTTAATGCCCTTGGGTCCCTGTGAAATGGTCTCAGGATCCACAGTAGGATTTTTAAAAAGGAACTTGTGAGAATCAGGAACCCTGTAATATCTGTCAGGTTTTCTGGGAGGAGGAGGTAAAGAGTCAGGGGCCAAGCTAGATTCTGAAAAGGCATTGTCAACAATGTCCAGAACAGGACGGATAGCTAAAGGCCTGTGTTGGGGCAGGAGTAAGAAATCTCTAAGCCTCCTTTTAGAATCAAAGTAATCCTGGCTTTCCCAGTGAAAATGCTCCCTAAGAGTAGGCAAGGTTTCACTAAAAGAAAAATCCTCTGGAGGAGAAGCAGAGGGAATAGAGTCCTCTGCATCAGACTCCTCATAGGTAGATAATGGTAAATCCTGGTCATCAGAGGAGACAGAAATTTCAGAATCCTGGTCAGAAGTATCATAATCAAATTCAGTCCTAGGTCTCTTAGAGGGGGAAGGTTGGCTTCCCCTGATTAAAGTAATAAGGTCCTCAGCCATTCTTATCATTTGTTTTTTAGGGATAGTCGCCTGACCATGCAGTCTGGGGCGTCAGTTTCCTAGGCATGGTTCGAGTTTTAGGCCTAGAAGAAAAAGATGGTGTTGGTTTAATATGCAAGTCAGTAGGCCTGAATACACCCTCAGAAGCCGGTGCCTGCACAGCGGCACCGGACCCATCCAAGGTAGAGACATCCACAGGTTCCACAGCTTAAGCATCTCACGGCATACTGGACTCTGAATGGGTCTCAGTAGAGGCCTGCGAATCCAAAGTAGCGGGTATCAGGGGCTGCAAAAGCGCCTCACTGAGTACCGGCGAACCAGCGACTGTGGAAAAGGATGATTTGGGGGGGGGGGTCTCAGAGGTACAGAGAGACTACGTTTTTCGATACAAATTCTTATGGAGAATACAAACAACCATTACAAATATAATATTCATAAAGTATATAATATTCATAAAGTAGCAGAAGGTATTCTGAAAACTAAGCCAGAGTAGCAATAGAAAAAAGAGATTTTCCCAATAGTGCTGCCTGCAACTAAGGATATGAAAAAAAGGGGAAGTGGGAAGTGGAAATTGTTGAAGGAAATTAACAAAGAAACCAATGTACTGGAAGCAAATAACTCATGAGGGAAATGTAATAAGTGTGTGAGGCTAAGAGGAGTTTGGACTGTAGTTAGAGACTGCCTTTCCTGTAAGGGATTAACTACAGCATACAGGAAAACAAAAAGGGATAGGGGAATTTTAAGTGAAAGAACAGCCATGGTAAACATTTTATTTGAGTCTAAAACAGAAGATTCTGTGCGGGGGGATGCCAAGCAAAATAAAAGTGATTCAAAATTGTGATTTTTTTTTTTCCTATTTCATAACGATAACACTTTTCAACTGCAAAATGTTTATAACATTGTAACCTTTTTTCTGTGGATGGAAAGGAAAGACAGTGACAAATGAAAAGAAAAGAATTGCAAAAAATGTATTTAAAATGTAAATTTATGCTTCAAGAGGCTAGGAAGATATATAATATAAGCAAACTGTACATCAAAGGAAGCAACTTTCTAAAGGTGTGAAGGAATGCAGACAATGACATGGAAAAATTTAGGAGATGTATGCAAGATCTTGTGTACTGGGAGTTTCTGTAGTTTCTGGGTGTGGGAAAGGGGTGATGTAATTAGTCTTGATGTAATTAGAGATGCATACACTCTCAGGTCTCAGACTACCTCCTTACTAACAACCTCCTTTCCAGTACTCAGCATGGTTTCTGACCAAACCATAGCACCACCACTGCCTTACTCACCTTTACTAACACTATCCTTCAGCATAAAAACAATGGCTATCTCTCCTCTGCTACTTTCCTAGACCTATCTAAAGCATTTGACATGGTCCCAAACAAACAACTTATCTCTGTCCTCAATAACCTATCCTTCTCACAATCAGTCACCAACTGGTTTCAGAGTTACCTGTCTGACCACCAACAATCCATTGTATGGCAGAATGATATATCTCCCCAACTACCTGTCTCCATAGGGGTTCCCCAAGGATCCATTCTTGGACCCCTACTCTTCTCTGTTTTCACAAATAATCTAGCCTCTGCCACCACACATGGCACACTCATACAATACGCAGATGACTCGACCATCATCTGCTCAGCCCAGTCCCTACCCAAACTGCAAAAAGTCACACAGGAAGCCTTTTCCTCTGTTGAAACTTGGTTAGCCGATGCCCAATTAATACTCAACCCAAACAAAATTAAACTACTCATCTTCCAACCCACCAAACATACTCAAAACAACTCTCACTTTAACATCATAGCAAAAGACAACACCACTATATATCCAACTGAACACACCAAATTGCTAGGAGTGGAAATAGACAATAACTAAAATTTGACATTCACATATCCATGACCATAAAAAAAGTCCACAAAAAACTAGGAGCGTTATACAGAAATAAGCATCTTCTCACCAAAGCAGCAAAGATTTCAATAGCAAATTCCCACCTTATCTCCACCCTACTTTATGCCTCTCCAATATATACCAACCTAAGGCAGTGCGATCTAAACAAGCTAGAGACCTGCTGCAACAAAATTGCCAAATTCGCCACAGGGGCATCCTATCGTAGTCACCACTGTCTCTCACTTGCTGAACTGGGCTGGCTTAAACTCCCTCACCTCCTTCAATGGTATCAACTCTCACTCGCCCACAAACTAGTAAACCATCCACTAAATGTCCCATCCCTTCAGAATCTACTCCAACCCTATCGCACCACCAGACCACTAAGATTCAGCAACAAAAATCACTTGCAGATCACTAAAGCCAATAACTCTGCTGGTGAAGCACTATTCTCTTCCATCATAGCCAAATTATGGAACTCCCTCCCACCCACAATTACCGCCATACCATCATGCACCCACTTCAAAACTTTACTAAAAGCGCACCTAAAAACATGTTGGCTATGCCCTTGCAACTCCCACTCTAATATCACCCACCCCATCCAACCACTACCTTTCTTTCCACTCCACTAACTACCTTGATTATAGCAAGCTCAGATGCTCATAAGCCTAATACTTATTCAGCAGGAACTTCTTATTTTAACATTTGTTAATGTCTGTTATGTACTTCACAGATAAAGATTCTAGTTGTCTTCTGATGTACTATGTTCTTCATCTGTAAATATGTTGTAAGTAATTGCTATGTAAATTGTTAATCGCTATGTAATCCAATGTAACTACTGTCTGTTTATTTTAACTGTGTAGCTTTTCTCCCCGGGCCTCTGCTGAAAATGGACCTACGTCCAGTCGGACACTCCTGGTCAACAAATATAAATAAATAAAATAAATAAATAAATTGCTCTGGAGGAACTACTCCACTGCATGTAGGGATTTAAAGTGGAAGTGGAAATAAACTGTCTGTTTATTTTAACTGTGGAGCTTTTCTCCCCGGGCCTCCACTGAAAATGGACCTACGTCCGGTCGGATATTCCCGGTCAACAAATATAAATAAATAAATAAAAACACCTTGTTTTTCTAATGTGGTCTGATATAATGTTTTTCTGTAGAAAGGAAATGTGGTAATCGGATTACTGTAAGAGCAGAAGTGATGACCTGAAATACATAACAATATTTGTGATTGGTCTAAGTCTAGTCATAGAGTAAGAGACCTCAATGATCATCTCTGAAAAGGTCTGCTCCATCTGTGTATACATCTGTGAAAAGGTCTGCTCCATCTGTGTATACATTTGTGAAAAGGTCTGCTCCATCTGTGTATATATCTGTGAAAAGTTCTGTCCATCTGTGTATACATCTGTGAAAAGGTCTGCTGTACTTATACATCTGTGAAAAGGTCTGCTCCATCTGTGTATACATATGTGAAAAGTTCTGCTGTACATATACATCTGTGAAAAGGTCTGCTCCATCTGTGTATACATCTGTGAAACGTTCTGCTGTACGTATACATCTGTGAAAAGGTCTGCTCCATCTGTGTATACATCTGTGAAAAGTTCTGCTGTATGTATACATCTGTGAAAAGGTCTGCTCTATCTGTGTACACATCCGTGAAAAGGTCTGCTCCATCTGTGTATACATCTGTGAAAAGGTCTGCTCCATCTGTGTTTACATCTGTGAAAAGTTCTGCTGTACGTATACATCTGTGAAAAGGTCTGCTCCATCTGTGTATATATCTGTGAAAAGTTCTGCTGTATGTATACATCTGTAAAAAGTTCTGCTCCGTCTGTGTATACATCTGTCAAAAGTTCTGCTGTACGTATACATCTGTGAAAAGGTCTGCTCCATTTGTGTATACATCTGTGAAAAGTTCTGCTGTACGTATACATCTGTGAAAAGGTCTGCTCCGTCTGTGTATACATCTGTCAAACGTTCTGCTGTACGTATACATCTGTGAAAAAGGTCTGCTCCGTCTGTGTGTAAATCTGTGAAAAGGTCTGCTCCATCTGTGTATACATCTGTGAAAAGTTCTGCTGTACGTATACATCTGTGAAAAGGTCTGCTCCATCTGTGTATACATCTGTGAAAAGTTCTGCTGTATGTATACATCTGTGAAAAGGTCTGCTCCATCTGTGTACACATCCATGAAAAGGTCTGCTCCATCTGCGTATACATCTGTGAAAAGGTCTGCTCCATCTGTGTATACATCTGTGAAAAGTTCTGCTGTACGTATACATCTGTGAAAAGGTCTGCTCCATCTGTGTATACATCTGTGAAAAGTTCTGCTGTATGTATACATCTGCGAAAAGGTCTGCTCCATCTGTGTATACATCTGTCAAAAGTTCTGCTGTACGTATACATCTGTGAAAAGGTCTGCTCCATTTGTGTGTACATCTGTGAAAAGTTCTGCTGTACATATACATCTGTGAAAAGGTCTGCTCTGTGTATACATCTGAAAAGTTCTGCTGTACGTATACATCTGTAAAAAGGTCTGCTCCGTCTGTGTATACATCTGTCAAAAGATCTGCTGTACGTATACATCTGTGAAAAGGTCTGCTCCATCAGTGTATACATCTATGAAAACTTCTGCTCTACGTATACATCTGTGAAAAGGTCTGCTCCATCTGTGTATACATCTGTGAAACGTTCTGCTGTACATATACATCTGTGAAAAGGTCTGCTCCATCTGTGTATACATCTGTCAAAAGTCCTGCTGGACGTATACATCTGTGAAAAGGTCTGCTCCATCTGTGCATACATCTGTCAAAAGATCTGCTCCATCTGTGTATACATCTGTGAAAGGTTCTGCTGTACGTATACATCTATGAAAAGGTCTGCTCCATCTGTGAAACATTCTGCTGTACGTATACATCTGTGAAAAGGTCTGCTCCGTCTGTGTATACATCTGTGAAAAAGTCTGCTCTATCTGTGTATAAATCCATGAAAAAGGTTTGTTCTGCTTGTATTTTTATTAATTTATCTGATTTGAGTAGTTAGGTATATTACATTAACTCTTTCGAGACAGCTGAAGTTTAGATTTTGCTTTATATTTTTTGCCAGTGTATTTTACTATTATTTTGATTTTCTTTGTGCACTTTCTCATTCCTCTGCATATTTAATCTGAACTACACTGTTTGCATTAATATTAAAAAAAAAATACTGATTCACTTTAAGTTATTGCGGTTGGTCTTTATGTATTATTGTTCTTTATCATCTGAGAAGATAGTTATCATTACTTACCACTGTAGGTTAATTACCAAAAATTACCACTGTAGTTTAACAAGCTGTTTTTTCCATCTCCAAGTAGCTGGATCACTTTTGCCTGGTACTGGTGAAAAATATTAATGTGTAAATTAATATTTAGCTAAACCTAGAGCAGCATGTAGCTGGTGGTCTCTTGCTATATCCAGAGTGGTGACAGTATTACCATGCCAGGAAGAAAGCTGTTGGGAATTGAATACTTGTGGGACATCGGGGTGTGTGTGTGTGTGTGTGTGTGTGTGTGTGTGTCAGCATGCGTATAACCGTCTGTTTGAAAGGAAGTTGCCATGTATAAAGGCTACTGGAAGATACTGTGGTGCACCGGGAGAGTAGTGACAAAGGGGTTAGGAAGATAGGCCAAAGACTCCACTCTGTAAATGCCTTGTGTGCAGTTTAGTCTGCTGTGGTTGACAGCAGCTGATATCCAGGGCAGCAGTGCACATTCCCTTTGCTATCTTTAGGCTAGGTTGCACTGTGTGAATTGATTACTGAATCATACCTATGAGCACTTTCTTTCTTTCTTTCTTTTACTTTAACCTGGTGGGCGCCAATAGTGTGACTCAAGAAACCATCCCTCTGGTGCCAGCCTGATCCTTCTGTGCCCCACTGTATGACAGCGGTTGGATTCAAACACCATCAGTGTATCCTGGTCAGTACAGGGTATATAAAGTATATCGTAACAACTATAAGAATCAATCAGAGGAGGTCAGAAAACACTGGGAACAGAAAGGCAAAGTAATATAAAAGAACAATGGCAAGAAACCTGTAAGACTCCTAACAGAGCCCAGAAGGCTCATTTGCATGGAAGAATTCACATTGGTTATATTTATATCCAAAGAAAACTTCAGATGATTTTTAACACTTCTCTATATAGGATTCTGCCAAAAATGTTTGGGAACAAATAATAGTAACTGAGGAAGTTATTCTTTTGTGCTGTGATACAGAATCGGAATTCCCTAAGCAATTTTTAATACTACTGGTTGCCAAAACAAAAAAAAAAATACGAGTAAATAGAAATTAAAATCTAAATCAACTGTATCTGAAGTACTGAATATTGAAAAGGAGATAAAAATGTAAGTGGTACCTTTGGAAAAAGAAAGGAACAAAGTACATAGAAATAAATGGAATTTGTGGGAACAATTCACTCAGAATGATATTTAGGAGGCGGCATAAGGTTTAATGGAAGGCTGGAACTAAGCAATATATACAGCGTTGGAGTCAATAAAAATTGTTAAGAAAAAACATATATACTGCACACTGACACAATGACAATAATGGAAACTGCTGTTAAGTTTATTTTCTATAAACTGCAGCTTCAAATGTGCTAAGTAAGGATATTACAAAATGCAAAATACCACAAAACAGAATATGGATTGCTCAACGCTTGTAAATGACTTAGGAACAAATAGCTAAGACTTTAGTAAGACTCTTGGTCTGAACGAAAGCAATTAGCCTGCATAAACGTAAGTACAGTAATTATTTATACGTTACTGAGAGTTAAAACTACATGAAGAGACAACTTCAAACTCAGAAACATAAATAATATAAGAAAGTGATCTGCCATTTCACCGCACAAGTCATAAACTTTCATCTTTAGAAACGGCAGTCAGGGGTCCATCAGGGCACAGATCATTTTCTGCAGAGCCCCAGAGATCAGAGTTCATGAAAATAATACACTAAATGTTTGGTTGTACATACTGCATAACCATTAATTATACAGTAAGTGATTAAAACAGTACATAAAAATAGAAATTAGAAAAAAAAATCATTAATGCATCAAAGGTTATAAAACTATCACCTGTGCAGCAGTTCTCAGAGAAGTGGACATATATAACGTAGCAGTCACAGCCAAATCCATTACCTTTCTCTGTAATTTACATTTTTGTGACATACTGCTACCTCTGTGACTCTGTTACATTTTTAGATCCACATATAAGGGTTAAATATGCATAACAAATGTGTGCTGAAAATAGTGAAAAATGCAATATAGGTTACTGGTTTCTTTTTACAAGTTCATTTTGTAAGCTGGCATTTAGTCTGTTACATATTAATTCACTGCATAACAGCAACTTAAAATATTAATGACATCCTGCTGAACAAAAGTTAATGAAGTCTCAATTTCAAACTCCTCTTCATATCAATAGTGACTCATTTCACATCTGAAGTATTTTTGCAGGTTAACTGATGCAAAATGTATACACATCTTTGCAACAGGTCGCTAATAACTACTCCATCTAAAGAAAATAAATATGGAGTAGCACAATGTTTGGGTTTCTGCTCTTTCAAAAAGATACACTGTTTTTTTTAAACTTCATTCTTTGCAAAACAATTTGCCCTTAATATCCATATATCACATAAAAAAAGTGTTCTCTAGTAGCTAGAGTAATGTGAAATGCCACGGTGCAGAAGGCAGTCATAAATGTCAAAGTAATCTTCTGTCTTACTTCCTGATAGCTTCATAAGATTGCTTCTATACTAGATAATGGCCTAGTTTATTGTATACCTTTTGAATGAAAAAAGAAAACCGTATCCTCACCACAAAATGATGTGCGTTACATGTTCTTCTAATCCAAGAGAAAGTGATTTACTGCAATATACATTTAGTTTTGGAATGGCCACTGGGCTAATGCAACAAAGAGCAAAAGGGTATAGGTTCACAGGTTTCTTATGCAGTGAGGTTTAAAGTATTTTTCACATTTTGCTCAGAAAAACAAGGATCAGATTATAAAACGTGTATAAGATGCCAAACATAGTTTAGTGTATGCTGATCCAGAGCAATGTCTGCTTTAACTGTAAACATTGTGCTGAATGAAAAGTCCAAGTAATCACACTTTAAATAGATGACTACTAATGCTATCATGTTGTAAAGCTGAAAAAGTGAAAGCTATACTTACTGCTGTTCATAAAATAAAGGGATGCTAGCACTGGGGTAGATGTATGTAGCTCCAAAGCCAAGTTCATGCTTCTTAAGACAGAAGTGGTGAACTTCATGACACCCATGCAGATGGACAATACAGTTACGACTACTGAATCTTACACAATTGCACTTTATAAGCACTTTCACGACTGCATGGATTGTGCTATCCCAAAAAGAACCAAGACGCTATCCTCCAAAAAAGGAAGCCAATCTGGTGGTCCCCTGACATAAACAAACTGTACAACAGAAGGAAGAAACTGTTGCAAAAGAGAGTAAAATCCCATGAGTGGAGGAGCTCCCTGGTCAGCCTCAGTAAGAAGCTGTGATCCCTGATAAAATCCTCCAAAGCTAGTTATGAAAACAAAATCACCACAGATTCTAAAGACAACTACAAAGCATTCTATAGCTATGTCAAGAATCTCAATGGCAACACTCAGATCTTCTCTGAGTTACAGCACAATGGCACTAAATATACTGACCCAACTGATATTGCCAACATCCTGGCAGATAGGTTCAGTGTTAACTTTACCCCCTCTCATCCCCTAAAGAGCCCATCTTCATACCGGAAGAATGCAAAGTTCCTGCAATCACGGCTGCACAGGTAAAAAACCACACTCTCCAAAGCCAAGAACACAGCATCTATGGGACAAAACAACATCCCAGGCTGCATTCTACACGAACTACAGAACGAACTGGCACCACACCTAAGTACCATGTTCAATCATAGCCTCACCTCAAGCTTTGTGCCCGCTGAATGGCGCACAGCAACGGTTATCCCACTCCACAAGGGGGGAGCCACCACGGACCCCGGGAACTACCCCCCTATTAGCCTGTCGAGCCTGGTCTGCAAGGCCATGGAACGTATCATCATGGAACTTATAAACAAAGACATTGGTAATCTCCAAACTCTGGACCCCACCCAATTCAGGTTTGTAAAAGGCAGATCATGTCTCCTAAACCTGATAGACTTCTTTGAAGCAGTCACCAAATCCGTAGACAAGGGTAAGGTGGTTCACACAGCCTATCTAGATCTTGCCAAGGCTTTCGAATTATAGATAAACTCACTAAACTAGGTATAAATCCCTGTGTCACAAGATGGGTTGCCAACAGGCTCATACTGACAGAACCCACACTGTGAAAGTGGCAGACTCCAAATCCGACTTCAGACCAGTGACAAGTGGAGTACCACAGGGTTCAGTCCTTGGGTCCTCTCCTGTTTGGTATCTACTTCTCTGAAGTACAGGCTAACACAGAAGGTCTTTGGCTAATGAAGTTTGCAGATGACTGCAAACCAGGAGCCATAATCGAAACTCCTAATGATATGGACATCCTACAAAAGAGCCTCACTGAGACAGATGCCTGGTGTCGAAGCCATGCCCTCAAGCTCAATGCCAAAAAATGCACTGTCATCCCCTTTGGTAAAAACTCTGTACCCATGAACTACAACATAGGCGGTAGTATACTTAACACCAAAAGTGTGATGAGACCTTGGGACACAGGTGGACAGTAATCTCTCCTTTGATAATAATATTGCCACAGTAGTCAGGAAACCCTTCTATGCACACACCTCATCACAAAAGGTTTCTCTTCCAGAAAAAAAGAGGTCATTGTTCCCCTCTACTCACACTCATTAGACCCATTATAGAGTACAAAGCCCCTTTTGGTATGCACCTCACAAGACATCTACAACAACTGGAAAGGCTGCAGAAATACCTCACAAAGAGGATTACCAGCCTCAAACAGATGCCCTATGCAGACTGTCTCAAAAAAACCCAGCTTTACTCCGTCGCATATCGCCTACTCAGAGGTGATCTCTGCCTAACATACAAAGCTATGTCAAACCCAGAGCTGTTGGACATGCTCCACTTAAAGAAGTCCCAATCCCTCCAAGCTACACGCTCTAGGGACCTAAATCTTGCCACCACAATAAACAAAACATGCCGGAGGGATAGATTCCTGTCCTAGAGACTTCCCATACTCTGGAATAAACTATCTATATCAAACAAAGCTCCTCATTAGCACTCTTCAAGAAAAATCTTGATGATTGGATGGGAAATAGGAAATTCAGCCTGGGGATCACTTCTGTGGCTCTGCTCGACAGTGGCACAGGAAAATAATTTTCTTGGGTGGCAAAAGCCAGGGTACCTTTTCGGCTGGGCTTGTATAGGCCCTAGGGTTGATAGCCTAGTACCTACCTATGAAAGCAACCAGATCTTAAAAAGTAAAATAAGACACACATATGCACATGTGTTTGTGTGTATGTGCACACAAGCAATAAAAACTTTGTTACACTTGATGGTGAAATAAAGAAATGCAATACTCATATTCATTTGTTATAGCAGACAAAGAACTTTGGTGAATTTTGTACACTAATGTTTACATTGCCTTTGTTACTGTCTGTTGCTTGTATTTCATAGATTCTAGTTACAATCTACAGTGGATTATCTGAATCTTTGTGTTACGAGGTGGGAGGTTGGCATAATGGTTAAGTTGTTTACCTTACAGACACAAGACGCAGGGTTTGATTCTCACATGGGGTAATTGGCTAGGCTTAAAATGGTCCACAAGGGCAATTAGCCTAGTACTAACCTATGAACAAGTGTTCTGTTCTGCCAGGTTGCGCAGGAACTGGCTGAAAAGGGTGTTGCATCAGCAACCCCACTCTACCTTAGTAATGCATACTAACCCTAACAGTACACCTTGACTTAAAAAGAAAAACTGTCCACAACAATGGCACTACACAAAACAGCTCAGACACTCACCGTGTGCACACACACAAACATTGAATATGTCCCCTTACCCGATCCCTAAAACACTCATGCACACACTCATACATACAGTAAACCTTTCACCATATATAACCCCAACTCTAACCCTAAAATACACAAACCCGCATACAAACTCCCAGCCCTACCCCAAAGCCACTTACCTTTGTTGACCAACCAGGAGATTGCCCCAATTTGCCTTTCAGTGCACAAAATGCACTACACTTCACTTAGTGACACGAATGTCTGAACAAGTGAATTGTAGCTATCTATACCTATACAGATAGTTATATAGATAGATATAGCTATACATATGATTGACTATCACAATCTTGAAATGCACAATACTGGGATGATAATATTGAAGACCACAACAGTGAACTTCTGTAGTCAACCCCCTGCAGGATCCTTGCTCCTAGGTTTACACATTTGCAGGCTCCATGTTAGCACTCATATCTGAGTCCACACCCCTTCTGGATCATGGTAACACTCACACTTTGATATACATTGGTGGCGAGATTAGATATTTGAGATTGTTAGACACTGTGGTCTTCAGTATTTTGATTTTTGATACTCTGCTGGGGTACTGTGATTTCAGGGATGTGGGCTGTGATAGTAAACCTATATATTATTAGAAAAGACAATACATTGTTCTACTTGTGATGGATACGGGACAGGGAATGCAGTCCTGCTACAACACAAATAACTGATAAGTAGATATACAAGTTACAAAGCCAGTGCATCTACACAGTCTGCTGATTTAGGTGCACTTTAAGCAGGGTGGTTAAAGAAGTAATATTAGGGAGCTGACAAAGGACACTTTGGAATGAGCACCAGAAGATGGACTCATGTAAGTGAAAACTCATGTTAGTGCAGAGAAATGAGTACAGAATAAACAATAGGAAATATCTCTGTATTAGAGTTAGAAGAAGAGGGAGACATGGATTACTGTTTTAACAGAAATGAGTCGATTTAACTTCTCACTAGCCCATGTGAAGAATTTTGTGCATAAGGACGCTAATGAGAGCAAGCCTTTGGGCAGTTGGAAAGACTGCCATCCTCCCTGAGTGCAAGACAATGATAGGCACTCCCTGCCAGCTCCACCAATAAAACAGTAGGTGTGATTCTGCTTTGTAATTTTTGCAGATTTCTGTCAGAGGTCATGCCAGTAAAGGGAACTGCAAATTCAAGAGTTGGCAGAAATACTGGATCTCAAACAGCAGTCCTACTCGGTTTAGTATGTAGAACAGAAATGCTGTTGCATGTACACAGCATTTTATAACTTTATCTATAACTCTGTGAAAATGACTGGAGAAAGTAACTGATCAGTATGGCCAAAAGACTATGATTCACCCATTAAGTCTAAGTATAGGATGTGTACCCTTGTGCTCCCCTGCATAACTAGAATTTAAGTGAAGGATGTACTATGACAGTTACTCAGCAACATAACTTTTACTGCACATCGTATGTATACTTTGTCTGATTTCTAACAGGGCATTCAAACACTGTTCTAGAAAGAAGCCAAACTGACTGTCCTATATTGAATAGCTTCTCCTTTCATAAACCTTACAAAGCTGGGAGCACAGCAGCAGCCCTTTATACTCCCCTTGCCTTTTGTGCAATACAGTAAATTTTCCAGACCTAGACTGAATCCCAAGACACCGCTATGAAGCATAAATCAGGTAGCCCTTCTGTATATTTTTACTACTATTTTTTTGGAACTCAGTTTGTACAGAATTATTTTCAGGCAAACATTCTTCCATGGTAAATGTTTATTGTGCAACATGGATTTTAGTGCAGAATAATCTAATATGTGACATCAACAAAACCTGCTGGAGGGACAGGTTTGTGTCCCAGAGGCTGTCCCATCTCTGGAATAGACTACCCAAACATCAGAGCACCTTGCTGACCCTCTTCAAGCGCAACCTTGATGATGGGAAACCACAAACTTGTCCCAGGGGTTCCACCTCTGTCCCTCACTAACAGATGTGACAAGTGCTGACTGAGGTTTCTTTCTGGGGATAAATTCTTCTAGGCTTGTATGGACCCCAGGGCCATTAGCCTAGTAACCTCCTATGATCCTATGAATAATATTTTATGTCACACCCCCCACCCCAAAAAAATACATTTCTGTAACTATGTGCAACTAAAGGAAGCATATACATGCTAAAGCTTAAGATTTTTCTTCAAAGCCTGATAATGCATACTCAACACAAAGCTTAAAACTTTAATATAGTAGTATACGTATTCTTTCAGTACATTATCTTTCTTCTGCATTGACTTTGAAAGAGTATATATATGCTAGATTTCTAAAACACTGACTTGTACAGCACATACTTTCACAATTCCACCAGCTTACAAAATACTAGAGCTGATCAGTCTGGTTAATTGGAAGCCCAAAAGTCATTGCATCCTACTGCTGCTGTTTGTATCTATATATGAATGCATAACTTATTTATTCACCAAACAGATAAGTGGATTAATCATACTCATTTCTTTTCATAAATGACCTGAAAAATACAATTAAGAATCATATATTTGCACTATAAGACATATAATTATAACATTATTTTTCTAACAGGATCTCCCTTTTTCTATCTGCACACTGTAGAAATGCCATAGGCAATGTTATCTTACTGGTTCAGCTAGAATACTGTCTCCTGTTAATAGCCTCAGCTTTTAAAAGAAACATATCCACTATTCAGTCCATTTCAAATGCCATTTGCAGATTCCTCACTCACTCCCCAACAAATGAACACCAGTGCAAAACTATTGAAAAAGCTAATTGACAACCTGTGAAACAATGTGCAGACTTTCTACTTGCCTCTCAACTATTTAAATTTATGAAGAATGGCACCTTCCAGACTATTCAGAGATGTACCAACATACAGCCTTAGACGACCTAACCACTCATGTCCCTCCTCCAAACCCCAAATTTGGCTTCTCACTCAGATCATGCTTTCTCAATCTTTAGTCCCAAACTGTGGGAACCTCCAGTCTTTTCTTAAAGATCCTTCTTCTTATCCCATTTTCCATTCAAAATAAAAGTACATTTCATGACTAGGAAAATGCAACTGCTACCGGTCTCGTCATATACCTTAGCCTCTTCATTCCCTTCTATACGTAACTGCTACCGGTCTGGTCATATACCTTAGCCTCTTCATTCCCTTCTATATGTAACTGCTACCGGTCTGGTCATATACCTTAGCCTCTTCATTCCCTTCTATATGCAGCTGCTACCTGTCTGGTCATATACCTTAGCCTCTTCATTCCCTTCTATATGCAACTGCTACCGGTCTGGTCAAATACCTTAGCCTCTTCATTCCCTTCTATATGCAGCTGCTACCGGTCTGGTCATATACCTTAGCCTCTTCATTCCCTTCTATATGTGACTGCTACCTGTCTAATCATATACCTTAGCCTCTTCATTCCCTTCTATATGTAACTGCTACCTGTCTGGTCATATACCTTAGCCTCTTCATTCCCTTCTATATGTAACTATTACCGGTCTGGTCATATACCTTAGCCTCTTCATTCCCTTCTATATGCAGCTGCTACCGGTCTGGTCATATACCTTAGCCTCTTCATTCCCTTCTATATGTGACTGCTACCTGTCTAGTCATATACCTTAGCCTCTTCATTCCCTTCTATATGTAACTGCTACTGGTCTGGTCATATACCTTAGCCTCTTCATTCCCTTCTATATGTAACTGCTACTGGTCTGGTCATATACCTTAGCCTCTTCATTCCCTTCTATATGCAGCTGCTACCTGTCTGGTCATATACCTTAGCCTCTTCATTCCCTTCTATATGCAGCTGCTACCGGTCTGGTCAAATACCTTAGCCTCTTCATTCCCTTCTATATGCAGCTGCTACCGGTCTGGTCATATACCTTAGCCTCTTCATTCCCTTCTATATGCAGCTGCTACCGGTCTGGTCATATACCTTAGCCTCTTCATTCCCTTCTATATGTGACTGCTACCTGTCTGGTCATATACCTTAGCCTCTTCATTCCCTTCTATATGTAACTGCTACCTGTCTGGTCATATACCTTAGCCTCTTCATTCCTTTCTATATGCAGCTGCTACCGGTCCGGTCATATACCTTAGCCTCTTCATTCCCTTCTATATGTAACTGCTACTGGTCTGGTCATATACCTTAAGCCTCTTCATTCCCTTCTATATGTGACTGCTACCTGTCTGGTCATATACCTTAGCCTCTTCATTCCCTTCTATATGTAACTGCTACTGGTCTGGTCATATACCTTAGCCTCTTCATTCCCTTCTATATGCAGCTGCTACCGGTCTGGTCATATACCTTAGCCTCTTCATTCCCTTCTATATGCAGCTGCTACCGGTCTGGTCATATACCTTAGCCTCTTCATTCCCTTCTATATGCAGCTGCTACTGGTCTGGTCATATACCTTAGCCTCTTCATTCCCTTCTGTCTACTTGCCTTGCTCTGATTATTTTTTTGATTGTGATTCTTTCATTTTGCCGACTACAATGCAGCCGTATATATAATGCATGCAGGTACTGTGTTCTTTCAGTCACTCTGTATATATAATGCATGCATGTATTGTGTTCTTTCAGTCACTCTGCATATATAATGCATGCATGTATTGTGTTCTTTCAGTCACTCTGTATATATAATGCATGCATGTATTGTGTACTTTCAGTCACTCTGTATATATAATGCATGCATGTATTGTGTTCTTTCAGTCACTCTGTATATATAATGCATACATGTATTGTGTTCTTTCAGTCACTCTGTATATATAATGCATGCATGTGTTGTGTTCTTTCAGTCACTCTGTATATATAATGCATGCATGTATTGTGTTCTTTCAGTCACTCTGTATATATAATGCCATTAACTAAGGCCTTTCTATCTTCAAGCCAACTACGATATTTACTTTTTACATAATATATGTACATATAGCATTTTGTCATTAACTTTGTAGATTGTGTTTATCCCGGGCTGAGACTGAAATATGTCCATGAGCATGTAGCCCAGGCCGGTATGACCCTGACCTTGAGTAGCATCTTACCCTCACCAAGAATGATGCCACAGTATGAAGGCAAGATGATCAATTTCAACAATTGGCTTAAGTATTGGTGTCATTCAAAGGGGATCCAATGCCTGTCAGCCTGGGATGACATGCTCGACAAGCCACGATGCTTCGCTAGGGACGGCTTGCACCTGTCACCCCTGGGCTTTTGGATATTGGCAAAGGCTCTTGCTACCCCCATAGTGCTTTTTTAGGCAAGGCTCAAAAGACAAACCCACCTCCATAGGTATCACAAGGGATAAGAAACTAAGAGTAATGCTACTCAACGCCAGAAGTCTAAACCTCAAGATGCATGCACTCAAAACTCTCCTTAGCATGGAGAACATCGATATCTGTGCAGTAACAGAAACCTGGTTCAAGGCTCCAGAGAGCACCACAGCACTACCAGGTTATACCTCATACCATGCTTTTCGGCCCCAAAACTTGGACCGAACCACAAAAGGAGGGGGAGTATCAATATTCGTCAAAGATACCCACACCTCCAGGTTGGTGGCACAGCACGAAGCATTACAGACTATCCATGTGCAACTAAGAGAGGGTAAAACTGCCTTCCAGTTTATAGCCTGCTACAGACCACCCTCCCAAACCGAGGAACCCAACTCGGCCTTCCTGAGAACACTGGAAAATATGAAGGTCTCTCCAAACACCATTATATTGGGTGATTTCAACTACCCAAATATAGACTGGGAACATTACTCTAGCTCCAACACCTTAGCCCAAAGGTTCCTAGAATTTATAAACTCAAATGCTATGGAACAACTTGTTACCACTCCCACAAGAGGGTAAAACATACTGGACCTGATCATCACCAACATGGGGACTTTATACTCCAGACCAAAAGTGTATCCCTCACTGGTAAGATCAGACCATAAACTAATCTCACTGGATATTCACATCCCGACCCCTCCCCCTGCCCAGAAAACCACAGTGAAAAACTTCTCTAAAGCAAATTTCACACTCCTCAAAACTGAGGTGGAATCATTCAAAGCCCCCGGGCCTGTGGAAAATACGGCCCAGACCACAGAATCCTTTATAAACGCATTCTATGAACACCTTCAGGAATGCATGGATCATGCAATCCCAAATAAAACCAAGACCCAATCCTCCAAAGGCAGACGTCCTGTCTGGTGGACCCCAGCCATAAACAAACTATACAATAGAAGGAGGAAGCTACTACATGATAGAGCAAAATCCCAAAAAGGGAAGGCATCTCTGATCAGTATTAGCAAAAAACTACGGGCACTCATAAAATCGTGTAAGGCCAGCTTCAAGAGAAAAATTGCACAGGACACTAAGGATAATCACATGCCAACATCCTAGCTGACAGGTTCAGCGCAAAGTTCTCCACCCACTCCCCACCAAAAGGGCAAACATCTATCCCAGCAGAGTGCTGCCCCCCTGACATCTCAGATGCTCGGGTAAGAGCCGCCCTCTCCAAATCAAAAAACACAGCATCAATGGGACCAGACGGTGTCCCGGGCTGCATCCTACATGAACTCTAAGAAGAGCTAAACCCAAACATAAAACTACTGTTCAATCTCAGCCTTACTACAGGATATGTACCCAAAGAGTGGCGTACAGCAACAGTGGTCCCTCTCCACAAAGGTGGTGCCTCAACGGATCCTGGAAACTATCGCCCATTAAGCCTGACTAGCTTGGTCTGCAAAGCTATGGAAAGGATCATCATGGACCTCATAAATAAAGATATTGGGGACCTACAGACACTGGATCCTACCCAGTTCGGCTTTGTTAAGGGCAGATCCTACCTCTTAAACCTGGTCGATTTCTTTGAAACAGTCACCAAGGCCATTGACGAGGGGAAGGTGGTCCACACAGCCTACCTGGACCTCGCAAAAGCCTTCGATACAATACCCCACTCGGGCATTATAGATAAGCTCACCACCTTAAATATAAACTCCTATGTCACTAGATGGGTTGCAAACTGGCTCAAGGACAGAACCCACATGGTTAGAATTGTTGGAGCCATGTCAGACTCCAAACCAGTTACAAGTGGCGTCCCACAAGGCTCAGTCCTGGGACCTCTCTTGTTCGGTATATATTTCTCGGAGGTACAGGCCAACACGGAAGGACTGTGGCTGACCAAGTTTGCAGATGACTGCAAACTGGGCGCCATAATCGACTCTCTAGCCGACACAAGCATCCTCCAAAAGGGCCTCATAGCAACAGACAACTGGTGCCAGAGCCATGGCCTCAAGCTAAATGCCAAAAAGTGTATAGTCATACCCTTTGGCAAAAACAAAGTGCCCACAAATTACCACATAGGTGGTAATCCATTAAGTACAGAAGAAGTAATTAGGGACCTGGGGACCCAAGTTGATAGCAATCTCTCATTTGACAACCACGTGGCCAAAGTGGTTAGAAAAACAATTTATATAGCCCACCTAATCATGAAGGGATTCACATCTAGATCAGGGGAGGTCATCGTGCCTCTTTACTCATCCCTCATCAGGCCCATAATTGAGTAAAATGCCCCTTTTGGGATGTACCTTACCAGACATCTGCAGCAACTGGAAAGACCCCAAAAGTACCTCACCAAGAGGATCAAAGGGCTCAAACAGATGCCATATGCTGCCCGGTTAAAGAAACTCCAGCTCTACTCAGTGGCATACCGCCTGCTCAGAGGCGATCTGTGCCTGACGTATAAAGCCATGTCCAACCCGGAATTAATGGACATGCTGCACCTCAGAAAATCCAAATCCCATTGAGCTACGCGCTTGAGAGACTTGAACCTCAGCACTGAAATAAATAGGACATGCTGTAGGGACAGATTCATAACCCAGAGGCTCCCTTCACTCTGGAATAAAATCCCAGTCCAGGTTAGGCAGAGTCCCTCATTGACTCTCTTCAAGAGGAATCTTGATGAGTGGATGGGAGATCGTAGGTTTACCCACAGTATCACATCTGTGTCACTGTTAGACAGAGGCACAGTATACTAACCTCGAAAAAGGGCATAGCAAAATTAATTTAAAATGGGTGGCGAAAGCCAAACACACTCTGGCTAGGCTTATAAATGCCCTAGGGCAGATAGCCTAGTATGAACCTATGAGATCAGTGCTCTACCCCAGTCAACAAATTCAAAATCAAATAAAATATACTGTGGCATGGTGCTGTATAACAAAAAGATTTTAATGACATTTACCAATTATTTGGATAATGTCTGCATGTTCAAGATCCCCTGCTACACAAATGCAAAATATTCTTTCAATTTGCTGGTGAACACAATGACATTGGTTTCCTACCTTAGGTACTAAGGAAAGGAGTTGTAGCACAAGGGAGCAACAACTGGGAAACCTTTGTTGCACTGAATTAATATGGGTTTGCACATGGTGAGACTATGCTTACCTACAGGCAGAGCCTTGTTGAACATGCAGTAATATTTAGTTAGGCAGCAGTCAGAGTTTGGAGAAATAAGACATGGGGTGCTACTTTGTGACTGGTAATGGGTACAACAGGGTTCCATTTTTTCGAGTACAAAAATGGTCAAAAATATATGGTTCAGCAGAATTTGAAGATGCTGTGTGTCAAGAGATGGATGGGGTGACCTGTAGAAGTAGAAAGCATTCAACCTGCAGAATCAGAAAATGTTTAGTAAAGAATCTAACCTGTGGAGATAGGTACTTCTGCATAAAGTATTTAAATGAGTGTGAACTTTTACCAGCAGCTCACGGTTAGGAGTCTAGCCATTCACCTGCTCATTTGTAAGATGATGGCATTTTCAAAAAAAAGTGGAATCATCAGTACTGATATTTTGGTTTAACAGGATTTTTTCCAAGTAAAATCAGCTGTTGTTCCACTTAACAGTTTTATATACTGTCTGCTGTTCACCATCTTGATGCTAAAGAAAAATACATTTGAAAGTTGGAGGAGATGGTGTCAGGGTTACGTGCCTCTATGAACATCATTCACATATAAA
The DNA here is from genome assembly GCF_019279795.1 of Protopterus annectens. Lineage (NCBI taxonomy): Eukaryota > Metazoa > Chordata > Ceratodontiformes > Protopteridae > Protopterus > Protopterus annectens. The sequence goes on from NC_056743.1 coordinate 115,434,687, forward strand.
GTGTAGGTAGGCTAATGAAAGGGTTCACGAAGATAGTAAATATCTTTGTACATGTACATTCTTAAAACAAAGTTATTTTTCATGTTATGATAGGCATTTCAAGAAAAACAAATTTCCAGGAGATTAAGTAGTCCAGAGCAAAAGAATGTGGAATAAGATTCAAGTATCTTAAAAAAAATCTATAAAGAGCTCCAGAATAATGAAGCCAATATCATTATTTCTGTAAGTTAAACTACTTTATGAAGACTTATGGCTATGGTGTAGCAGATTATGACTACAAAGCTAATTAACAGTCAAAGATTATTAAGACGTGCACTTAATGATTTAAATATATGAGCTTTAATAAGCACGGTTAGTGGTGAAAGGACAGACAGAGGCCTGCAACTGGCAATCACTGTGTTACTGCTAGGTTTTTGGATATGAAGGAAGGCAAGAAAAAAGCTTTTCCAAATGATGAAAAGACACAAAAATGAGATAAAATGAGCAGTATGGGATGCAAGGCTATCATGTTCTGATGAATAATTCTTCTGAAATGGGGACAAAAGGGCTAGCCCAATGAGCCGCTTTCAACCTCAGGCCGAACCGCAGTCAATCGACATATGATGAAGTAGCACATAAACAATAAATTAGTTAGACTAAAACAATACTACTTAAAGAATATCAGAAAGAAAGGCGAAGAAAAGGGAAAAAAACTCTTGACACAGCACTTAAGAGTAATGCCATCACAAGTCTTAGTTCTTTATTTCAGTTTTTGGCTGGAGGGAATCCTGTGTGGAGTGATGTGCTAGAAGATGCTGAAGGTTGGTGGGACAGAAGGCAAAACAGCCACTTTGTGATCTAAAAGGGCAATCTTTTAGCTGTCTACTGCCATAACAGAATCATATCTGTGACTTAAGATGTATGCAGTGTAAATATGTGTTACATTTGGGAGTACTGCACAGATATTTCAGATAAATGTACAAATGATGCTAATGTTGCACTTGCATGGTATGTGATCCAACAGACATATAGTCAAAAGTCTGAGAGAAAAGTGCAGTAATGCTGTAACACACTTACCCCTACCACACAGAGAGAAACCAACACAGAAGAGTCATACTCCAGAGCACTAACTGCAATCGGCAGTCACCACAAAAGCGCTGTTAAACACTTCAGTCCAACTTTAGAAAAAAGTGCAAATTAAGTGTTTAATAGCTCTTTTGTAGTGATCGCTGATTGCTGTTAATGTTCTAGTTTGTGACTAGAGCTTAACAGTAGTAAGAGCTAGTTAATAAAAGCTTATTAATTAAAAAATGCCATTAAAAAAGTGCACAAAAAACTAGGAGCATTATACAGAAATCAGCAACTACTTACCAAAGCAGCTAAAATTTCGGTAGCAAATTCTCATCTTATCTCTACCCTTCTCTACACCTCTCCAATATTTACTAACCTTAGACAATGCGACCTAAATAAGCTCGAAACCTGCTACAACAAAATAGCCAAATTCACCACAGGGGCTTCCTACCGTACTCACCACTGTCTCTCACTAGCAGAACAGGGCTGGCTAGAGCTCCCCAACCTCCTTCAATGGTACCAACTCGCACTCGCCCACAAACTAATAAATCAACCACTAAAAGTCCCATCCCTCCAGAATCTACTCCAACCCTACATAACCACGAGACCACTAAGATCCAGCCACAAAAACCTCCTACAGGTCACAAGAGCCATTAACTCTGCTGGAGAAGCATTATTCTCCTGAACTATAGCCAAAGTCTGGAACTCCCTCCCATCCTCAATTACCTCTGTAACTTCCTGCACCCACTTCAAATCCTTACTAAAATTACACTTAAAAGCTTGTCAGATATGCCCTTGCAACCCCCCCCCTCTAATACCATCCACTCCACCCACCCACTACCTCTCTCGACCCCCTATCAACAACCTACTCTTAGCAAGCTTGGCTACTCATGTTCCCAGCTACCTACCACATAATATTAACTTCTTGTAGCAACAACTGCTAATGGCTGTTATGCACCTCAAAAACAGATTGTATTAATTGTTCACTGATGAATATCAACTACATTTGTACATGTGTGTTTAGTATTTGTTACCATATTTTAAAATTGTATTATGTTCTACAGCTGTTTTACATCTGTTTTATTCTTGTCTTGCATCCTTAGCTGGACTAATGTCTATATTTAAATGCTAAGTTTTTTAACTGTATAATGCAAAAAATAATTAATATGGAGCTTTTCCTCCCCGGAACTCCGCTGAAAACAGACCTGTGCCCAGTCAAACTCTCCCGGTCAACAAATGTAAATAAATAATAAATAAATAAATAATAAGAGCTAGTTAATAAAAGCTTGTTAAGTACCTTTCTGATGTCAGAAAGATGCTTAACAAACATGCCTTTCCCCAAATTAGAGCATAATTACAGTGATCCATACACAAGTTTATCATCAATGAAAAATAAGACATAAAATGTATCACATAATGTACAGATCCTGGCAGCATTTAATAGATACACTGATGGTGGTAGTTGTCTTTTAGGTGAGGGAAGAAAAGGCATGACACCAGTAACTGTTAATATATGACTGAGGGCATTTATTCATTCACTTTCATCCCAGTTTAATAACACACAAAATGACACAAAAGGTGACTATTTTTTTGACCGATAAACTGACACTATTTTAAGACATAATCCATGCATCGTTGCAAACATTTATCTTCTCAGTTTACTGGGATCTACTTTTTTCTCTGCTTTTATCATTAAGCCTTGGGACCAACTTATTTCTTCCTTGAAAGACAAAATAAGACTGGATTTCTTTAGCTAGTCATGATTTTTGTCCAGGCCATAACAAACAAAAGTCTGGGGAAAATACACTAAAATGTACCTGATGTCATGTAAAATCAGATGGCTTCTGAGGTCCACAAAGCCTCCCGATTATCGGCTTACTTCTGCTATTTCCCCTGCAGTTATTACAGTGCAGTCTTGGCCATGTAGGCAATGGTGAAAGGATGCAGGAAGAAATGAAGAGTAAGAATGAAGTTCTTTCTTTAGTCACAGTTTTGGTCCAGGCCATCGTTTGCTCAAAAGGTTTGGGGGAAAAGCTCTACAATGCAACTCGGAGCATCTTGGCTTGGGGGGGGGGGTACGGACACCACTTGCTTCATAGGTAGATACTAGGCTATCAGCCCTGGGGCCTATATAAGCCTTGCCAAAAAGGTACCCTGGCTTTCGCCACCCAAGAAAATTATTTTCCTGTGCCCCTTTCGAGCAGAACCACAGAAGTCATCCCCGGGGTGAATTTCCTATTACCCATCCAATCATCTAGATTTTTCTTGAAGAGTGCTAATGAAGAGCTTTGTTTGATATAGACAGGTAGTTTGTTCCAGAGTATGGGAAGTCTCTGGGACAGGAATCTATCCCTCCAGCATCTTCTGTTTATTGTGGTGACAAGGTTTAGGTCTCTAGAGCATGTAGCTCAGAGGGATTGGGATTTCTTTAAGTGAAGCATGTCCAAAAGCTCTGGGTTTGACATAGTTTTATATGTTATGCAGAGATCTCCTCGGAGTAGGCAATATGCTACAGAGTAAAGCTGGAGTTTTTTGAGACGGTCAGAGTAGGGCATCTGTTTGAGGCCAGTAACTTCTTTGTGAGGTACTTCTGTGGCCTTTCCAGCTGCTGCAGATGTCTTGTGAGGTACATTCCAAAAGAGGCTTTGTACTCTATAATGGGTATAATGACTGCCGAGCAGAGGGGAACAATGACCTCTTTTTTCCTGGATGAGAACCCTTTTGTAATGAGGTGTGCCACATAGAAGGATTTCCTGACTACTGTGGCAATGTGATTATCAAAGGAGAGACTACTGTCCACCTGGGTCCCAAGGTCTTTTATCACACATTCGGCATTAAGTAGACTGCTGTTTATGTGGTAGTTCATGGGTACAGAGTTTTTACCAAAGGGGATGACAATGCACTTTTTGGCATTGAGCTTGAGGCCATGCCTCTGACACCAGGCATCTGTCTCAGTGAGGCCCTTCTGTAGGATATCCACAACATCTGGGGACTCGACTATGGCTCCTAGTTTGCAGTCATCTGCAAACTTCGTTAGCCAGAGGCCTTCTGTGTTAGCCTGTACTTCAGAGAAGTGGATACCAAACAGGAGAGGTCCCAGGATTGAACCCTGTGGTACTCACTTGTCACTGGTTTGAAGTCAGATTTGGTGTCTGTAACTTTTACAGTGTGGGTTCTGTCAGTGAGCCAGTTGGCAACCCATCTTGTGACGTAGGGATTTATACCTAGTTTAGAGAGTTTAGCTATAATTCCGGAATGGGGGATGGTGTCAAAGGCCTTGGCGAGCTCAAGACAGGCTGTGTGAACCACCTTACCCTCATCTACTGCTTTGGTGACTGCCTCAAAGAAGTCGAGCAGGTTCAGAAGGCATGATCTGCCTTTCACAAACCCGAACTGGGTGGGGTCCAGAGTTTGGAGATTACCAATGTTTTTGTTTATGAGTTCCATGATGATACGTTCCATGGCCTTGTAGACCAGGCTCATCAGGCTAATAGGGCGATAGTTCCTAGGATCAGTGGTGGCTTTGTGAAGTGGAATAACTGTTGCTGTGTGCCATTCAGTTGGAACAAAGCCTGATGTGAGACTATGACTGAACATGGTGTTTAGGTGGGGAGACAGTTCGTTCTGAAGTTCGTGTAAAACGCAGCCTGGAATGTTGTCCGGTCCCATGGATGCTGTGTTTTTGGTTTTAGAGAGTGCAGCTTTTACCTGCATAGATGTGATTACAGGGACTCTGCATTCTTCCTGTATAGATATGTGGGCCCTTTAGGGGGGTAAAGTTAGCACTGAACCTATCTGCCAGGATATTTGCAATATCAGTTGATTCTGTAATTGTCATGTCGTTGTGCTGTAACTCAGAGCAGATCTGGGTGTTGCCATTGAGATTCTTGACACAGCTATAGAATGCTTTGTGGTTGCCCTTAGAATCAGTGGCAATTTTGCTTTTGTAGCTAGCTTTGGAGGATTTTATAAGGGATCTCAGCTTCTTACTGAGGCTGACCAGGCAGCTCCTGCACTCATGGGATTTTACTCTCTTTTGCAACAGTTTCTTCCTTCTTTTGTAGAGTTTGTTTATGGCAGGGGACCACCAGATTGGCTTCCTTTTTTTGGAGAATATCGTCTTTGTTCTGTTTGGGATAGCACGATCCATGCACTCATGTAAGTGCTTATAGAGTGCATTTGTATAGGATTCAGCAGTCGTAATTGTATTGTCCATCTGCATGGGTGTCATGAAGTTCTCCACTTCTGTCTTAAGAAGCATGGAGTTGGCTTTGTAGAAATTTTTTACCGTGGTTTCCTTAATGGTGGGTGGGGGCGGGATTGGGATATCTAGGGTGATTAGCTTATGGTCGGATCTGACCAACGAGGAGTTGATTTCAGGTGTGGAACACCGGACTCTCGTGTTGGTAATGACTAGGTCTAGGATATTGTTGCTCCTGGTGAGGGTGTGGATAAGTTGACCTAGGGCATTGGAATTTATGAATTCCAGAAAGCGTTGTGCAAATGAGTTGGTACACGAGTAGTTTTCCCAGTTAATGGTGGGGTAGTTGAAATCGCCCATTATTAGGGTGTTTGGTTGAACCCTAATATTTTCCAGTATATCAAGAAAAGAGGAGTGGGAATCCTGGGGCATGGTGGAGGATCTGTAGCAAGTTACAATTTGGATTGCAGTTTTGCCCAGAGTTAGTTACACTTGGATAACCTCGGATGCATTATGCTGTGCAACTAGCCTGGAGGCGTGGATATCCATATGGACACACCTCTGTCTTTGGTGTTCTGATCCAGGTTAGATGACTGAAAAGTGTGGTATGAGTTATAGCCCTGTAATGCAGGGGTGCTTTCTAGGGCATTGAACCAGGTCTCAGTCACTGAACAGATAACGATGTTCTCCATTTTATGGAGTGCCTCGAGTGAGTACATGTTGAGATTTAGACTTCTAGCATAGAGTAGCATTACCCACAGTTTTTGCTTGCCTGTTCCTGTTACGGTGGCAAGAGCCTTAGCCAGTATCCGGAATCCCAGGGATGACAGGTGCAGGCCATCTCTGGCAAAGCATCGTGGTCTGTCGACCATGTCGTCCCAGGCAGTGAGATACTGGATCCCCTTAGAATGACACCAGAAGCTTAGCCAATTGTTGAAGTCAATCATTTGGTCCTTGTACTGCGGTATCATTCTGGGCATTGGCAGGATGCTACTCAGTATTAGGGTCATACCTGCCTGGGCTACAAGATCGGAGAGCTCTTCCCTGTGACTTATTGTACTTGTATACATTTTTATCTTTACTGCTGTTGATCTCAGGTGGTGGCAGTAAAGGGTCAGCAGACCAGCCCACTTACCTGGTAAACAAACAGCAAACAATAAATGAGCTGTCCAGAATTTTGCATAACATCTCTGATTTTGCCTCATGTTTTTGCCCTGTCCTTTGTAAAATGCCAGATTTTCTGGTAAATCACTCAAGATCATAACTCAGTTCTGCAGAATTTTAGAGTATGTCCACATTTTTGTTTCATATTTTTAGTCTGGCCATAAAATATGTGGTTTTCTGTCAAATCATTGAGGACTGTACCTACTAAATAATGACACATTCAAGTTTGAGACTTCATACCCTTTAGAAAATGCATGCTAATGCAAAGTCTTTTATTCTAACACCTTTCTAAGTTCATAGGTGCAACATTAAAAAATACATCCCAGATTTTGACCCTTTATACTCCCACCTTATTTGGTTTTGTCCAGAATTCTTAAGTAAAAGGTGAGAGGTATGTAGAAGATTACTATCAGTCACTAATGCCAGACTTTAAAGTTTCATACTTCTGTTAATCAAAAAATGCATGTTGATGCAAAGCCAGTTCTATTAAAATTTTAAATGAATAAGTCACGTTTAAAAATTGTACTTGATTTTGAGCCTATATTCCCTTATTATTTTTGGCTTTGTCCATAATTCTTGATGAAAGTTGACTGGTATGCCTCAGAAATACTCACAATGGATTTTCCATGGTAACACTGAGAATGGCAGACAGAAAAAGACGATTCATCACTCAGATCATTTTTTTCTGCTACCTGACCTTGCGATTGCATTGGTATTTCAGAGGTAATCTTGTGTAACTGCTATTCTGGCATCGGTTTTGAGGCATACTGAGTAGCTTTTGAAAGTGGGGGCTCTCAGCCCCCACCTCCCTATGGTTCCAGTGCCCATGTGTGTGGAATCTGCACATCCTCCCTGTGTCCATGTGGATTTCTGCCTCATGCTTTACTTCCCTGTTACATTACAAAAACATGGCATAGGTGAAATGGTGATCTTCCAAACTGGTCAAAGATATGCTCATCATACGTGAATGGGGAGGGAGAGTGTGTGAGTGTATGTGTGTGCCCCATTTAAGACTACTTTCCTTGTGTCCACTGAGTGCCATGAGAGTCAGGTCAGTTTCCAGCTACTCATGACCTGAAGTAGACTAAGTGATTAATGAAGGAATGAATGATCTTGTTAAAATCTGTTAAAAGGCATTCAAGACCATATTTGCAATTACAAATTAAAGGCAGAAACAAAGTCTGTTTTCAAAATATTTGCAGTGAGATTGGTCCCAGAAAGAGCACTTGAAACAACATAATGTAACTCACCAAATAAGAGAAAACAAAACCAAAATACACCGTCTTTTAAAACTTCATACTAATCCACTATTTTCATTTTCATGACATTTTTGGAGTGAAAGATTGTGACTAAAAGGAAAATTAAATAAAAGTTGTCCGTTTAAAAGTTTATTTTCTATCACAAGTTAGTGCAGAATATGTGCAAAAAGGGGAAAAGGCAGAGATACAGATGGATGGATAGATATAATATCTCTTCCAATTTTCAATACTCATTACCAAAAATCAGGATGAACATCATCGAGGGTCTCCTCTAAAAATAGATCACGACTAGGGGGAATCTAATCTGATCAGGAGAAGTGGAAAGTATTTCTCAAGCAAACCTGAAAGATACATTTGAATCTGCACTTAAATAGGCAAGAACTTGTACAATACTGTGACTACTTGAGTTTCAATTTGCATAGAAACATAACCTATAAAAAATAAATACATATTAAATATGCCTTCTAGAACTACAGCAGGAAAAGTCCTTCTCTGTAATCAGTTATAGGACTTCATCTTCTCATGTGACAGCTGTAGATGTCCATTACTGTATGCTGTTTTGAAAAGCCATTAGGAAAGCTGTTCAACAGTTTGCTCAAAACTACCACCCCTGGCCCGGCTCACTGAAAACTAAATACTGTCAGTGACCTAACCAAATATAGGTGATGGAGGCTGGTTGCATAATGAAAGTTGCTGTGCGCTGTAGCATTCCTATCCATTCTGTAACAAATGTGGCCACCGTGGACCCAGAGAGGAACAGTAAGGAACCTCACAGATGCTGTAGCAACTACACATGTAAAGCTGAGGGCTGCCTGAGTAAATTCATGAGGCTGTGCCAGAGAGATAAAAAGCCATCAATAAAGTAACAATGAAATTTAACATTCTGAAAAAAGTGAATGTGAAACAAAATAATTTCATTTCAAATAACCCATCCACATTTGTGCAGTCTGGGCAAAAGTTCCCTGTGGTTTTTGTCTTTATTTTTTTTAAAGAAACAACTTTATTAAATTACCACATATGACATAGGCAATCATACATTTATATAAATGACGCCAAACCATATTGACAATTTTATTTGCAAACATTATACATCACTTGTAATCTATCCGGTCATTATCAGTCACACATTACATGGCTCATTCAAATCCTGCCTTCTTTTCAACTTTGTTTCTCCAAGGCATGTATTGTTCCTACAATTCCCATTTTTTTCTGTGTAATTTCTCCTACCCTTTGCTAAAGATCTTATTTCCAGCTGTTTTATCTCTGTTACTACATTCAGTACTTCTAGTAAAGTTGGTTTAGACTTTGATTTCCATTTTCCAGTCATTGATTTTTTGGAAGCCACCATAATTAGACTCGGCAAGGCCTTACTATGTCGAGACAATTCAGATTCTGTATCACAGCTCAAAAAAATAATTTCCTTAGTTACACCAATTTGCTCACCCAGTACCTCTGACAGAGAAGTCTACAGAGAATCTTTAAAGTCTTCCAACTCATTACACTTCCAGAAAATATATTCCCAGTTAGCTCTTTCCTCCCCATCACAACTCCAGCATTTGCTGCCTACCTGAGGAAAAATTCTACTTGGGGTATAAAAATGCCTATATAAACACTTCCAAGCAAAGATTCTAAATCTTCTAGACTTTGTTGCATATCTGGGAGACATACATATATCCCCCATTGGGTCTTTGTGAATAGCTTATCCAATTTATCTTCCCAATCCTTTATAATCTCCTCTGATTGATTCTTATGGTTATAATGTAATATTTTGTATGCTCTGCTAATTACTCCATTTTTAACAGCAGCGTCTGTTCTAGATTCTACTAAAAACTTTACCAGTGCTGGTCTTTTGTTTAGGATCCCCTATTTCTTTCTCTTTGTCTATACTCTGACATAAATCATTGATAGGGAAGGCAATCCCAAGCCTGCAGTCATACATAAATTCTTGGCCTCTTCCCATTCTATTACCTTTCCCTCTCTAATTATTAGCTCCCAATATCTTGATTCCTTTGCTAGTTTTCTCCAATAAAGTCCAGTCCCCTCTTGCCTATTGTCTGTATCCCTAATTGCAGTTATCCCTATGGATAGATCTCCTTTTTCCATTTTTGTGTTGGCTTACTTCTTAGAATACTTTCTGCTGCTTTATGAATATAACATTCTGTTATGGTTATTGTTATTCTCCTTAAGGATCTGTATTCAAAGTCACTCTCCTTGTTTCTTGAGCTTCCCCCATTTCATCATCATCCTTTTCCACTTTGAATTATAAGTTTCTGCTTATGCTATGTATAGGAGTCTTATCTGCGTAGCTCTGAAAAATCCCTTCAAATCGGTAATCAAGTGCCTTGTTCAGTTGGACGAGTCAGCTTGTCCCACTTGACTGCTATGGTTCCTCCCTCCCAGGTAAAATCCTTCATCTCTTTATTAATTGCTACCCACAGCTTCTGCTCTGGTTGATAAAAATATGTCTGACCTGTGTATAAAACTAAAGGGACTAAAACATTTTAACTGATTGCATCTTACTATCCATATCCATATAACAGAGCTTCCAGTTTCTCAGTTTTTGTATTATTTTTGTTTAGTCTCTTTCTACATATCCTTAGCTGCCACACCAGAATCCTTTTCAATCCATACTCTTAAGTACTTCATTTTATCATGTCCCATAAATATGCATATTGCTGAAGCAGTTCATGTCTGGGTACATAATTTACAACTATTGCCTTTGTTTTAGCTTCATTAATTTTCTATCCCGAAAAGTAGTCGCGGTGGTGCAGCGGTAGTGTTGTTGCCACACAGCAAGAGGTTCTCCAGTTCGATTCTCGGCTGGAGCGCCTTCTGTGTGGAGTCTGCATGTCCTCCCCGCGGTCCAGTGGCATTCGAAAGACATGCGTAGAATGGGCGTGCCTTTGCTGAAGGTTGGGCATTGAGCTGGCAACTCGGCACCTGAAAAAAATCTACTGCCAATCATTAGGGAACCGGAGTTACGCTGTGGCGACCCCTAACAGGGAAAAGCCAAAAGAAGAAGAAAGAAATTTTCTATCCCAGAAAGATGTGAAACTGCCTCAAAATGTTCCACAACACTGAAATGTCTTTTTCTGGTTTTATCAGGTATAAAATAGCATCATATGCAAATTGACCCAGCTTTTCTGGACTACCATACAAATTACATCCTTGAATTTCTGAGTCTCTTAATTTCTTTGCCAATGGTTCTAAATGTTGTTGTTGTATCTTTTGGCTTTTCCCGGTTAGGGGTCACCACAGCGGAACTCCGGTCCTCTAATGATTGGCAGTAGATTTTGTACGTACAGAGTTGCCAGCCCTGACACAACCTTCAACCAAGGTACGCCCATTCACGCATGTCTCCACACAGAAGACGCTCTAGCTAAGAATCGAACGGGACAACGTCTTACTGTGAGGCAACAATGCTACCGCAGCACCACCACCACAGTCGCCAAAGGTTCTAAATATAGGGCAAATAACAAAGGGGAAAGACGACACCCCTGCCTGGTTCCTCTCCTCAAACAGAAATTACCCGAGAGGAACTTACCCACTTTAATTTTCACCTTCGATCCCGCATATATTCTCCTAATCAACCTTATAATTTTATCAAGGAATATAAATGCTTCGATTGCCCTGCTTATAACCTCCCAGCTTATTCTGTCAAATGCTTTCTCTGCATCAAGACCACCACCAACAGTGCTATTTTCTCACATTCAGCTTCTCTCTGGATCATCACTGTTCTGTTAATGTTGTCAAATGTTTGCCTCCCCTCCACAAAACCACACTGATCCATAACTATCAATTACAGCATTGCCTTTGTCATTCTTTCAGCCATTATATACATTATAATCATGGTTTAGGATTGAAATAGGCATGTATGAAGCTGACGTGGATGAGTCTTTACCCTGTTTAGGTATTACAGCCACTACCACTTTGTTTCCATTGATGCTGGTGCTTCTCCTCCTCTTAAAATACTGTTAAATAAAACCTTCCAGATCTTTATCAGTTTTTTCCTTCCTAGCTTTCAATCTTCCACAGAAATACCATCTACTCTTGGGGACTTTCCTGTGGATTGTTTATAAATCACCATTTTTATCTCATCTCTTCCTATTCTGTTAGTAATTGAACCTAATCTACCTCTGAGCTTGGCATGTTTAATTCTTCCATAAACATTTCCACTTGTACCTTTTCTTGATCTCCACATTCCTCTGCTTTATACAGTTTCATAAAACTTCCAAGATATTTCTGGTACCTTTACAGGATCTCTTATCTTCCTTATTATAGGCTCCTTAAGCTTGGCAACAACCCTTTCTACTTTTTGTTGCCAGAGTCTTTGCACTAAAAGTTTTCGTGCTCTGGTGTTGTTATAAAAAAACAGTTGTTTAATGGCAGTCTACCTAAACTCAGGCATATTATCAAGGTAATCCTTTATTTTCTGTTTAGCATTCTGCAGTTGCTACTCTTTTTCTTCTGTGAGATCCCCCCTATATGTCAGTCCCTCTAAATAATTCTGGTTACTTCTTAACCATATCTCCCTTTCTTTTATTTCCACCCTATTTTTAAACTCCACTTTAATTTTCTTACTCCTTAACTATATTTTCAAAAGAAATTTCTGTCTTCTCTAATAACTCCCTAAGTATTTCCACTACCCCTTCCTTAAATTCCTCTTTTCAACAGATAGGTGAGAAAGCATCACTGTCTCATTTTTTTTGCATTACCCTAAATTTTTATTTTAGTTTTTATTGGCCTTTGAGATGAAATACTTATTGGATGCATATCAAAACTTTCAATTAAATGCACATGTTCATGTGAAATGTATGTTCTGTCTAGTCTAGCCCAGTTTTGTATCTTGGGGAATAATATGTAAATTCAGTCTGAATTCCTACTACTGAATTCATATTTTCCATGCCAAGTATTTTCATAAATTTCTTCAAGAATTTACCCTCTTTTGTTATATTTTCCTTTCTGGGCCCCCCAGGCACATCTTCACTGCTACAAATCAAATTCTACTCTCCACCTTCAAGTAATATTCCCTGCTGAAAACTGATTATTCTCCCAGAATTTTCTTATGCTCCATTATATCAGTTTTATGTGGAATACGCATGCATGCCAGTGGAATCCTCCTCCCTTGCAAGTAGTCCCTTAGTACTACAAATCTACCATAATTATCTGTTTATCCTCTTCTACCACTATTGGAGTTACTCTTGCAATTAATATTAAGTACTCCTGTTTTCCTTTGTCCCAGGTATTCTGCTGAATAACTGTCCTGAATACTTTTCTTTATCAAATTCACATGTTCAGTTCATTCCAGATGTGCCTTCTGCAGCATAGCTATTTACACTCTACATTTTCAATACACTTCAATACTCTTTCTTATTTTGAATATATCTGTGAGACCATTAACATTTATAAATAGTACAGAAAGTGGCATTATATTAAAAACAACTTTTTTGTTACGTATCTAGTTCCAGCACTGTGGTTTTGGCTTTAAGCTGTAAATTAAATGCTTTATTAAACTTAGAATAACTGTTCAAGAAGATGCCAGTAACTTATCAGCCCAATGACATGGAGGTAGAAAAAGTTATAGCCTTCAGATCTAATGAGTGTTCAATTGATGTGGATAAACTAATTATGCTTATACTAGCAAAGAAATATTTACTCTGCTACAAATTATTTTAATAGTTTGCAAACAACGAGTAGAGTCCTTCACATAAGATTAAAATTGGTGTCCACCAAGCTATGTACATTTTCCAAATAATAACAAGTTTTGAGACAAAAGGTCAGCTTGAGGCTCTTCAATACATATTTTGAACTCTGGGAGACTATAATGTGAGGATTATAGATTCAGTCACCAATTATACCTCATTTTATTTGTGAGTAATAAGGCCTGCATCCAGATCATGCTGTGATAATGAACTTAGTTTCTGATATGAATCTTTCACTTATTTCCAGTTGGATTTTGGGTTTTCTTTTATTAATCTGTAATTATTTAAAATCAGGTAATAACATTTTGTAAAAATAACTGCACTACTCCCTTTGTCTAACAAGTTTATTTTTTATCTAACAAATCTAACAAGTTTTTTTTGACTGGGACCCCAATGTTATAATCATTGGAAGGTCTGTGGATGTGGCCTCTCTAAAATTTACAAAGGCTTTGGACACTGGCTGGGACTCAGAAAGGTTAATGCCAGAGGTAAGCCCTTTCTACCACTGGTGCTAACCATTTCCGATTTTTACACAGCCCCACTGTTTACCTCTAAGAGGTGCAACACTGAGGTAAGCATTCAGCAATCTCTGTGGCTTACCACAAATTCTAATGAGGCATTCTGGGAGAAGAGCATATGGTAATTATTCATGTGCTGTACAACCCCCAGAAATGTTTGCGTTAAGTGCAATTTGATGGGGGGGATGAAGAACAGTGTGTGTGTGTGTGTGTGTGTGTGTGTGTGTGTGTGTGTGTGTGTGTGTGTGTGTGTGTGCATGTGAAGGTGGGAGGGTTTCCTTACTTCTAAATTCATACTGTCCACCCCATTGCATCCACTAGAATGGGGTGGACACTAAGATTTGGGGAATATTTTACTCATTTTATTCACCAGAAAGGTTTTGCAACACAAAAGAAGCAGATGATGGAAAAACACTAGATACCAGGGATTATTTCAATATAGTACTGTATACCACGTTAAAAAGTTTATAGAGCAACAGGTCTTACAGTTTGGCTTTACTTACAGATTATAAAGGTCTGTGATATAGGGGGGCTGTATCAAGATTTCCAGACAAAGTTAGGGGTTGGAGACACTACTTGAGAGTATTTATAAATATTATTCTAATCCATTTAAAAAGTTAATAAATCAACAGGAGCAGCATCACAGTGCATCCTAAGAACAATAATAATTAATCTCTAATGACTGTCATTACTGACTGACTGTAATCATATATAGGTTATGAGGGATGGGGAAAAATAAGAGATAAGATCAGAGACATTCAGTAAACTCAGGGACACGTAAAAGGTATGGCAGAGTGTGTGTGTGTGTGTGTGTGTGTGTGTGTGTATTTCGATGTGTGTAGGTGTGTGAGGGAATGAATGAGAGGGTGCTTGTGCTAACATGATACATTGACTGCCAGTGGTGACTGCCCCAAGGCTGGCAGAAACGGGACTGTTAGCACTTGTGGTAATCATTAAGCGATTCAGACGCTTGTGGTAATCATCAAACGATTCAGAGACACACTAATTAGTTGATAATGAAGTAGTTTATTTCTAGATGCCACAACCTTTTTGGCACCTGTTTTCTGAATTCTCCTGGTTAGGATACACCACCTCGCTTCCTAGTACCTACACGGTAGTGCTGCTGTTTTACACTGACCCCTTGTACTTCACCCTTGAAGGCCCTGCTCTACCTCCTGAACTTACAGACCACCTCCTGCAAAAGCTCAGTTGACGTACCAGGACCTTCTCCACCCAATGGTCAGGGCCTACCTGAAAATAGGACCTCTGTGTGGAATCAGTAAACTGTTTCTTCAGTAAATTACTTCACCCTTGAAGGCCCTGCTTTACCTCCCGAACTTACGGACCACCTCCTGCAAAAGCTCAGTTGACGTACCAGGACCTTCTCCACCCAATGGTCAGGGCCTACCTGAAAATAGGACCTCTGTGTGGAATCAGTAAACTGTTTCTTCAGTAAATCACTTCACCCTTGAAGGCCCTGCTCTACCTCCCGAACTTACGGACCACCTCCTGTAAAAGCTCAGTTGACGTACCAGGACCTTCTCCGCCCAATGGTCAGGGCCTACCTGAAAATAGGACCTCTGTGTGGAATCAGTAAACTGTTTCTTCAGTAAATGTATATAGCCTTATACCTAACTCTAATATCCAAACCACCACATTTTTGTTAACTGGTCCCTCAGTGTGTGTGAATCAGCAGCCTACCGCAGTCCACAACAAATCCCCTCTCACTTGTACTTAGTGACCCCCTATCCTTCCATACCCCCTTTAATTCCTTTTACTGTCTTTTTTCTTCCCCTTAGAGTCCTGTCCCTTCAGCTCTCTCTTCATCCCTTCCTCTCTGCCTGTCATTTCTCCTTTCTCCACTAGGTGTCAGCACCACTTTGCCCTTTGCCTGCTCCTGCTCCATAAAATTTTATCTACAACTTTCCCTCTAAGTACTGCAAAAGCCAAACTTCCCCAAACTCTGCTCCACCTTCTCTACTTTATATTTTTTTCAAGAGATGCTCTTACTCTACTTATCTTCCACCCAATCTACTGTACTTCTACCTACTTATCTCTGCTCAAACCTGCAGTGGCTGATACTTTTTCAGCTGGTCTCTTCTACCCTGTTGCTTCACTCCCTTTAATCCTTCCCTTCCCACCCTCCCCCTAGCAAACTCCCAGCACGTCCCTCTACCTCATTTATCCCCTCCCCCTGCTTCCCACCTCCCCAGAGTTAATTTCTAGATGCCACAACCTTTTTGGCGCCTCTTTTCTGAATTCTCCTGGTTAGGATACACCACCTTGCTTCCTAGTACCTACGCGGTAGTGCTGCTGTTTTACACTCACCCCGTGGTATGTTTTAATTTATTTGTTGAAAGACACTGCTTATATCAACTTTGTTGTCTGTAAAATATCCAGGTTGTATTTGCCAGTTTGCCTAATGCAAGTTTAAAGCGTTTACCCTAACAAGCGCTCTGATAATTACTTAAGAAACTTTCTGAATATTGCTTATTAATGTGTTTATTACGTACAGATACCCGGATCCTTAGAAATGAATCTTTATTAGCTTTCTAACTATTTGTAACCTAATGCTGGTCTAAGGCGTTTTAATCTGTACACATGCTCGGACCTCTGAAAACGGTTCGTAAGCTGTTTACTAAATGTGTTTATTCATGCAACTGCTCTGATTCTCTGGATAAAGATTCCACTACTTGCACACTATTTGCTTATTTAATTTTGTATGTAATCTGATCCGCTTTCTGTACTATATTCAAGCTCCACAGGGATAGGTTTGTTTATTTTATATACATGGGTGGCGTTTTCTTTATCTCCCCTGGCTTACTCTACTATGTTGTAGCTGCCAGTAAACTCTGAGTCATCCCACTGTGGTTACTAGTTCCCCCTTTAATTAATGCCCAAGACATCTACTTACTAGCGACCCATCTTCAAACACGCTGTTAGTGCCTAAGGAGTCTGCGATTTTAGCAGGATCTCCTACTCACTAATTTTCACTTCCAGTTTGCCTCTCGCAATTACTGTTAAGCACCTAAAGGAGTCTGCGAGTTGTGTGATAACTTTTCTGTAGCGGTCAACCACCACTAAGCCTTAAGCTGCATAGGGTTCCAGGGATATGTTTTCCTCCCAAAACTCCATAAATAAATGTTTGTACTTCCTAGAATAAACCTCACAGGCTGCTAGGAATTTTATCTTTTTCCTCTGCTACTCCCTAAACAAATGTTTGTTTTTCCTCAGTGCATGTTATACCTTGCTTTGATTGCATAAATATATAACTACTCCTCATAAGTAAAAGTGCCTAGCCATTATGTTGCGTATCTGTAGACGTACAAGGTGTCTGTAATTCTGCTTGAAAAGTAATAGTCCGCCCAACATTGTTACTGTATTATTACTACTGCATTTTTTCATGCTGAGCTGCATAACTGTTTTTTGATTTTTTGACTTGTACTGGATGTTAGTGGCATATCAGGTTCTTTTTTCTATCTTTACCTCTCTTTTCTCTAACTCTCCCTCTAACATACCTTTTTTTTTCCCTCTAGATCCAATCTTCTCTGTCTTCCACATTTTCCCCCTTAATCCCTTTACTCCTGCACTAACTCTTACTATTCATCCCTATTTTCCCCTTCTTCCTCTTCTCCCCCTACTACTCACTTTGGCTTCTCCCTCTCTCCCCCTAATACTTACGATTGTTTTTGTTTTCCCTCTCCCTCTACAGTACTTCACCCTTGAAGGCCCTGCTCTACCTCCCGAACTTACGGACCACCTCCTGCAAAAGCTCAGTTGACGTACCAGGACCTTCTCCACCCAATGGTCAGGGCCTACCGATCTCTGTGTGGAATCAGTAAACTGTTTCTTCAGTAAATGTATGTAGCCTTATACCTAACTCTAATATCCAAACCACCATATTTTTGTTAACTGGCCCCTCCCTGAGTGTGTGTGAATCAGCAGCCTACCGCAGTCCACAACAAATCCCCTCTCACTTGTACTTAGTGACCCCCTATCCTTCCATACCCCCTTTAATTCCTTTTACTGTCTTTTTTCCTTCCCCTTAGAGTCCTGTCCTTCAGCTTTCTCTTCATCCCTTCCTCTCTGCCTGTCATTTCTCCTTTCTCCACTAGGTGTCAGCACCACTTTGCCCTTTGCCTGCTCCAAATTTTATCTACAACTTTCCCTCTAAGTACTGCAAAAGCCAAACTTCCCCAAACTCTACTCCACCTTCCCTACTTTATATTTTTCAAGAGCTGCTCTTACTCTACTTATATTCCACCCAATCTACTGTACTTCTACCTACTTACCTCTGCTCAAACCTGCATTGGCTGATACTTTTTCAGCTGGTCTCTTCTACCCTGTTGCTCCATCCCGCTTTGTTCGCCCTGCGGGCTCACTCTGCTCCCCTACCCTGCCCCCAATTTCCACCCGCCCCCACTGGTCCTACATTTATTGCCAACCCATACTCCCTCCCTCCCACATCACCCAATCCCCTCACAACAGTACTCCTCCCACTTTCTCTCAAAACACCTGCCCCTACACCAACCATACCTCATCAAGCAATTCTCCTCCCCACTCAACATCCTTTAACTAAATCATCCTAAACACAAACATTTTATTGTTTACTTCTAATCAAAAGTGCTCTCTCCTCCCACTACTATCCCTGCCCTTACAACTCTCCTACTACTCATTCTTATCCCTCTTTATCAAACTACCTGTTATACCAACCTCTACCTAAACTCTCAATATCAACTACCACCTGCCTACCCCACAAACCATTTCCACAATATCTCCCCTTCTTTAATCCCCTTACACCCCACCTTGCTCTCAACACTAAAACTCTTCCAAATCCAAACCAAATACTACAAACTTAAACCCTCCCCCTCACACCCATTCCTAACCAAACACACTCCTACGAAACTTATCCACCTTCTCTCCTACCTTAGCTTAGCAGGCGATATTCATCCCAACCCTGGACCAAACAGTTCCCAAACAAGTAACCTTAGCTCCAATAAAAAAACGAACTGTAAATACCTAAAATTCCTCACCATCAACACCCAAAGCTTAGCCAATAAAATTACTCTCTTCCATGCCTGGCTCAACCATAACTCACCTGACATACTAGCCATCTCAGAAACATGGTTAAAACCTCACATAACAGACAATTAATTCCTTCCCCCCAGTTTCCACTCTCTCCGATGTGACCGCCAAAATAAAAGAGGTGGTGGTGTAGCATTAATCTACTCCAATCACTTATCCATCACTCCCTTCCCAATCCCCATCCCTACCTTCAGTAACGCAGAACTAGTATCAGGCATTCTAAAATTAAATGACCATAAAAGCATCTGCATCATCTCCCTTTATATTCCTCCTGGAAACAACACCAAAACCCTAGAAGACATCCTCTCTTGGACCTCCTTAAACATTAAATATGAAACCTTTATAATGGGAGATGTCAATATAGCCTTGCAAAAAAATCAGCAACCATAATCCCACCTTATCTATTAATCTCTTCAATTTTACTCAACTTATTAACTCTACAATCAGACCTAACAAAACTAACCTCACAGGCTCCATCCTAGACTGGATCCTGGTGTCCCACCCTAACAGAACCACTTCATCTGGTGTCTCTCCCAACCCACTAGGAGACCACCTTCCTGCCTTCACCCACAGAACCACTTCCTCTTCCTCTTTCTCACACAAACTCTTACATACCCAAAACATAACTAACTTTAACCCCTCCACCTTCTCTGACTCCCTTAAATATATCAGCTGGAACCCACTAAAACCCTTACCCCTAGATGAAGCCATCAATTTCTTCAACTCCAAATTCCTTTCTGTCCTAAACTCACTAGCCTCAATACGAACAAAAAGAGTCAAAGTCAATACTGCTCCTTGGCTAACAAAAGAAACCAAAAAAGTAATGCAACAAAGAGATAAATCTTGGAAATGCTATCTACATCATAAACAACCAGATCTCCTACTTAAATACAAATAACTACGAAACCTAGCCAAAAAACAAGTCATAATGGATAAAAAGTCCTACTACAACCACCTACAAACAACTCATGCAAAAACCCCCTAAACAATTCTGGAATTCCATTAACACTCTCCTTAAGCCTGGTACCACTAACAACCCATGCCCTGACACTAGCAAATCTGACCAAGAAATTGCCAACCAATTTAATACCTTCTTCATCTCTTCCATTGCTGAGCTAACCAAAACCTTCCCAACAACTCTCCCCCCACCTCCCTCTGGCCATGCTTCCTTTGCCTCATCTCCTTCAACCCCTACCTTTGAACTGAAACCTGTGTCTACCCTCCTTATA
This sequence comes from Protopterus annectens, assembly GCF_019279795.1. NCBI lineage: Eukaryota > Metazoa > Chordata > Ceratodontiformes > Protopteridae > Protopterus > Protopterus annectens. The sequence continues at coordinate 115,454,895 of NC_056743.1, forward strand.
AAAAAACTTCTTTCCAAAGTCAAACCTTGCACCAATGCCCCTGACAACATCCCCTCCTCCTTCTTAAAAACTGCCTCTGACAGTATTGCACTCCCTATCAGCATTCTGATAAATTGATCTCTTCTTGAGTCCTATGTTCCCAAACTTTGGCGTTCTGCTTTTATTCTCCCACTCCATAAAGGTGGCAAAAACTGTAACTTCTCCAATTTCCACCCCATAGCTATCCTCTCACCAATCTCCAAAATTCTTGAAAAATGCATTCACCTGCAGCTCATGCCATTTCTAACCAAACACCAGCTGCTCTCTCCCACCCAACACGGCTTCCGCCCTGGACATAACACTAACACAGCCCTCCTCTCCTTCTTACACTCTGTTAATTCAGCTCGTGACTCTGGCAACTTTGTTTCATCTATTCTGTTAGACTTATTTAAAGCTTTCGATACTATCTCCCACTCTTATCTTCTAAATCATCTATCAAACCTCAACATCTCCCCCAATACTCTATCCTGGTTTTCCAGCTACCTTTCAGACAGGTCCCAAGCCGTGAAATGGAGCCAAGCCTCCTCCAGCTTCCTCCCTACCCCCACAGGAGTTCCCCAAGGGTCCATACTTGGCCCCTACTATTTAACATCTTCATTAATGATTTCCACAAAGCCATCCCCAATACCAAAATCATCCAATACACAGACGACTCAACTTTAATCTGCTATGCCTCCAACTTTACAGATCTCAAGTCTCTAACCCAAACCGCCTTCTCAACCACTGAAAAATGGATGCATCAAAACCACCTTGCACTTAATGCTACCAAAACTAAGATTTTCCTATTCTCTCTCTAAATCCACCCCCACTGAAAAAAACTATTTTACTATTACTAGCCTAAACAACTCCACCACTGATATTGTTCCCACCGCCAAACTCCTAGGTGTCATCATTGACGAACACCCACATCCAACTCAACATAAAAAAAACACATAAAACTCAGCCTACTGTACAGAAACAATCAATTCCTCTCACCCTCTACTCGTCACACCTTGGCCACTACTTATCTCCTGCCATCTCTTCTATATGGTGCTCCGCTGCTTACAAATCTATATTCCACCCTAACCTCCAAACTAGACGTTTGCTACAATAAAATCTCCAAATTCGCCACCAAAGCTAACTCCCTCTCCCATCACTGCTCCTCCTTACAAACTCTAAATTGGCTTGAACTCCCTAATCAACTACTCTACCTCCAAATAGTCTCTGCCCACAAACTAATATTCCAACCCACCAGCTGCCCTGCACTATCCAATATTCTTCAACCTTATACACCCCCCAGACCCCTCAGATCTTCCCACCAAAACCTTATTTCCATCCACAAACCCAAACGCCCTGCTGGTCAACTTCTACTCTCCTATTCCCTAGCTAAAAAATGGAATGCCCTACCCTCTACTTTAAGGACATGTGACAACGTACACTCCTTCAAAACACAGCTCCATTACTACCTGCAAACTCAAAGAAAATGTAACTGCTCTCTTTATACTTCACCACCCAAGCTCTCATCCCCCGACTCGCCTGGCTAAACTTCCATACTTTACTAATTTTCCCCTATCCTTCTTCATTAATGTGCAAACACCAATAAACATCCACAAACTGCAGAAATTTTAAACACCAAAGCTCCAAAAACCGGATGTAAAAACCACACGAAGTTTAATGTATAAAAACAGTCACTGAAAGTTCAATAAAAAGGTACACCAATACCCAAAACGAAGTCTCAGGCAAGTGTAGATGTAATATCCAAAACAGATTAAAAGCACACTGTCCCGACTCCAATGTATAGAGTAGCCATGCAGCATGTAGCAGTAGACATTGGGAAGCCTGACAAGATGGAAAGCATAAGTTGTGCTTCCTCTCTGTAGGCAGCTAGAAATGTTGTACCTGAAGTAAAAAATACAGTTCAGACAACCTTGAAACTCTTAAGGACACTAACAAAATATAAGCTTTGCATACAATGGCAACAAAATGTGTCCAGGGTCTGCACTAGGACACTCAAAATAAGCTAAAGAAACATACTGTGTACAACATGGAATAAAATAATATTTAAAGAGAATTAGCAAAGTCCAACGGACAATACACCCCACAGGAGTACACACTGAAGATCAAAGAAGCAGTAGAGGACAGAGGAAAGGTAGTTAAGGACTGTATACGATAGAAATAATGCTCCCGAGTAGGCTGTGCAACAAAAACTACGACATATACAAAGTAAATCTAGGGCTGTGAATGAAGGGGGATGCATACATTGGTGGGTCTCAGTTTGGTGATAAGTGTCGGTGGGGTTTCTGTACAAACTCGTCATGTCTTACTTGTTGTGTTCAAATGGATTCTCACCAATGCATCTGGTTTCCAGCCGCATCTCTAAGATGTGTTGATAAGAGAATTATAGATCCTTTTAACTGCATGTTAATATATGGGTCATGATGGAATGGTACTCCATCCAGGAATGGCCCTCTACTTTTCACATATTGCTTCTCAGGAAAGGTTTTGGCTTCTCACACAACCATAGCTAAAGATAAAGTTAGTACTGGAAAGAGAATGAATTAATGTTGCAGAATTTCAGTAGTTGTTTTTATTGCATGTCATCATCTGGGTGTTTTGGAAACAATGTCAATTTCTGTGCAACATTTAAAGGAAAGCTAAAAAACATATTTTTCATTTGAAATATTAAAATACTTGCCACTTCTCATGATTTTTTTAACAGAACACAAATCAGGAGTGTTTTATAACAAGCAGCATTCTAGCAGCCATGGGGCAGCTATTAAAACCAGTTAAAGAAGAAAGGCAAGAAGTCTTTTACAAAGCAATTTTCTTGTAGGAGAAATTTCCAAATATTAAAAAATTATTAAGTAGGCAGCCTTTTTTAAATAAACAAAATATTAAGGAAAAAACAGCACAAGAGAAGTGTGCTGCATTCAATGCTATCTTTCTTCTTCTTTTAAAATTCCTTTCCGCTGTTCATTTTCCCACCTCTTCATTAGTTTTGAATTCAGCGACTAGGAGAATAAAACCAGTTCTCTGTCATTTGGTTCAGCATATCCACAACTTACTGTAAGGCAGCAAGCATGACAGGCAGCCTTTTAATGCTCGGTCTCTGTAAGAGATAACTTAGTCCTTCACCTTTGTTTAAAATTGTATCCAAAGGAAATATGCATTTCCTTTCCTTCAGAAATACATATTTTTGACAAGTATTCCTCTCTCTGTTAGTCCACAGAGGTTTGTGCATTCCACCTCTGCCCCTCCCTGGTTTTCAGGATGTAAACATAAAGGATATCTGCTCTTCCTTCCTTAATGCCTTCACCAGTCTATCAGTGATCACACCACCTACACGCTTCACAGTCTGCTCACTGCCACATTCCTAAGACACAGCTGGAGGCTTCAGCATTATGGACAGCAGTGTGTGTGTGTGTGTGTGTGTGTGTGTGTGTGTGTGCAGGGGTTATGAGAACATTTTAGGAGAACAAACAAAGAAAAATTGTCACTGCTGATCTCTCTTTCTGCTAACTATTCTGTATGCTCTGGAGTACTGTGTTTGAGCATTCACTGTCCAGTGAAATTAGATTCTGTGTAGATTTTACTCTCATGCATAGGGGGAGTTTTTTTTTAAGGATACAGTATGTACTTTCCAAACCAATGCCATACTTGAATATCTTCTGTGAAAGCCACTATGCTCAGGGAATGACTCATTATTCCAGTTCCAAAGATACAGGGCTCCAGACAGCAGATAGGTTCTTCTACCACTTTTTATTTCACATGTTTTTTGTAGGCCTGTTTTTTTAAAAGGCAAAACATCTCTGTTCAGCAGTTACTAGATAAATGTACACTACACCTGCCTTAATAGAATTTGGAACACAAAGGGTTACAAACAGAGCCTATTTCTCCTACTTGTTTGCAGCTAAAACTGATGGTGTACAAAGCATGTCAGTTTTTTTTTCCTTTCCTTTTTGTTATGCTTGAGGGAAAGTATTTTAATTCACTCAAACCACAGTAAATTACAGGATAATTTTAAACCGGTATAACAAGAAGTGAGATTTCTACCTTCAGCACTGAAGTGCTCTACAGATCACATTACCTATGCGGAGGTTCAGGTCTGAAAAGTTCAGTACATAGTGCTTCCTACTGCTGAAAGAGCAGGGTTTTGAGCTTGGAATCCATAAAGGTATTCTCAGTGACATTGTCATGCTCTCAATGTAACTGCAACTGAGTCATTTAACCTACTTATTTTTAACAGTTGTGTGCTGTGTTGAGAAGCCACCCACCCACCAGTGACCATGAACATTAACACTTTTTCTTGTCTTGAGTTCTACCCTTGAGTTCTGTCAAGGCTATAGCACACGTGTTAATACAGGGGATTTGCTATAATTTCAATGCAGATGCTATCAAAATACCATGTAGAATCCACAGTTAGGCAGCACATACATGGCACACCTACTGAACCTAAATCCTTATAATAGGAAACTGGAGTACCAAGTCCTAGTGATAAAGCAAAAGGTGAGGAGTATGTCGACACATTCCAAAAAATGAAGCAGTACAGAGGCAAGAGAAGGCAATGTGCATGCCAGAGAAAGGATTAGACTGACAGGTATCTTATGAAACATACTGTTTCTGATGCCAGGCATTATGAATCATTTCAATTCCAGCACCAAAAGCAGGGGTGTCTTCCATGTGGATGCAATTTTTGTATTATTCCCATGCAGGCACAGTAGTAGTAGTGGGAAATGCATCCTAAACTTCTGACTCAAAATATGTACTGGTAGCTCATGGGATATCTACTGTCCAACCTGCAATTCCCCTCTCTCCTAGCTGCTGGAAGAAACTGAGACTACAGGAATCCTTTTGATTCACAGGCAACGGGGTCGTCATGGACATTTAAATATTTCAGAACAGATAACACATAAAAACAAAACAGACATGGATGCATGTGAGTCTGTGTGTTTTATATATCAGACATCTAGGCAGATAAAACCTTCCCCTTCTCTTCAGAGCTGCAGTGTTTTTGGTTTATATTAAGAAAGACAGAAAACATGAAAAATGGAAAAACGTCCTTATTCTTTTTAAATTAAAATAGGCCTGCAAAATTATAATTATTCAAATTTTTGTCATAGTTAACCAGAAGACTTGCTGCACACAGCTGTCTTCAAGAATAATACACAAACCTGCTCCTGTTAACTGACTGCCCTGGAAGTGCACAGTATGAAAAAGTAGTTCACAATAATTAAAGTGAAATATATTGCTAATTAGCTGCAAGTTAACGACACCATTCTATATAGCAAGTCACTAAGATACTGCAGTTCAGCTCTGGGACCCAATTTAATTCCTAAGGCCAGCTAGCTTTATATAGGGTATACTGAACCATTAGTGGCATACAAGAAAAAAAGAAGTTATGTCTTACCATAACGTTCCAGCTGTGTTATCGATCTTCATCTATTCTTGACTTCTGGGTATGGTTCCAAGAATCTGAACCGATACGGCCATTATATAGCCCACGTCAGCCAAAAATCTCTCGAGCTAACAGTCTACCCACAATGCCCATCTCTATATTACCTCAGATTGAGTTTGCAGACTTACAGAACAATACCATGAGACTTAACTAATGTCAAAAGCCATGTCCAAGGTGCATCCTATCAAATAATCCCAGGACAGCAAATCTCTCCACCAGAACTCTAGAGGAGGGGGCAGGTGAGGTGGGACGCAAGAATAGATGAAAATCGACAACACAGAAGAAACATTAAGGTAAGATATAACTTCTTTATCTGATGTTGTCAATCTTCACCTATTCTTGACATCTGGGTCAGAGTCTCCAGCTACCTTAGAGCCTGGGTGGCCCTATGAAAGAACATTCCGGAGAACCATAGAACCAAAGGAGGCTCTCCCCCTGGAGACCATATCTAATTTGAAATGAGTGATAAAGGTATGTGGGGTAGCCCATGTTGCAACTGCAGAAATTTCAGACATTGAAGCTTTAAAATGAAAAACATCTGAAGTTGCCACAGATCTGGTGGAATGTGCCTTCACCGGCATAGAAAGTCTTAGATTCTTTTTCGTGTAAATAAAGGAAATGCAATCTCTTAACCATATTGACAGAGTAACCTTAGAGATAGGTTTGTCCAAGGCTGCGCCTGCAAAAGAGACAAAATAACTGTTCTGATAGTCTTACTTGCTTAGTTTTGTCCAGGTAAAAACATAACTGCCTGTGCACATCCAAAAGGTGTAAGCAATATTTGCCCCTATTAGAAAAATTTGGGAAGAATACAGGCAAATTTATAGATTGATTGATATTGGCCTCTGAAACCACTTTAGGAAGAAAGGACAGGTTAGTTCTGAGTGACACTCTGTCTTTGTGGAAAACTAGATAAGGGGGCTTAAAACATAAAGCTTGTAATTCAGAAACTTGTCTCGCAGACGTGACAGTTATCAGAAGAAGCATTTTCCCAGAGAGAAACATCATGTCACAGGTAGCTGCAGGTTCAAAGGGGGGTAAATGCAAGTGACTGCAAGACAAGCATCACAGCCCATGGTGGCAGAAGATCCTTGAATGGGGGCTTTGAATGATGCCCTTAACAAAAGCCTTACAAAGTCTGTGAGAGATGAGGGCTGATCACGGAAACTATTATGGACGTTTGAAATAGCTGCTAAGATAATCTTAATTGCAGAAGCAGAAGCCCCTTTATCAAAAATGGCAGCTAGAAACTCTAGAATTTTTTCCACTGGAGCCGAAAAAAGATCAAAACCATTATCACAAACCCAGAAAGAAAATCTCTTCCATTTACTACAGTAGAGATTCCTGGTGGATGGTTTATGGGATGCCAACAAAATGTATTGTGCAGGAGATGGAATGTCATTATGGCTAGTCACTAATGGAATTGGAGAAACCAAGCAGTCAGCTTAAGAGTCTGTAGACTGGGATGCACTAGTCCCTAAGGAAGGATGGGACAGAAGGTCTGGAACTGTGTCCAGAACCCATGGGCAGTGAAGTAGATGAGGCCATAGGAAGAGAAACCATATTTGTTGAGGCCACTAAGGTGCAATGAGGATTACTTTGCTTTTCAACTGATCTGCTTTCTTGAGGAAAAGAGAGAGATCAAAGGGCCTGGGGAAAGGCATAAAGGAGACCTGGGGGCCAATCGAGGAGAAGAGTGTCTCTTGGGGACTCCCCATGGGGGAATTAGGGCAAAATAGCTTCTGCACTTGTTCAGGGGTGAAGCAAACAGATCCCAGCAAGGCTGGGCCCAGTAAAGGAAGATTTTCTTCACCACTCTGGAATTTAGAGACCACTCGTGAGGCATGAGGATGCATCTGCTCAGTTTGTCTGCAATGACCTTTGAACTCCCAGGGATGTGCATTACTATCAGAAAGTGGTTGGAAGTTATGGCCCATTGCCACACTCGAAGGGCTTTTTGACACAGTGGGTAGGACTTGGTTCACCCTTTTTTGTAGATGCACCAGGCTACGGACAAATTGTCTGAGTGAATCGCAATCTTCCCTTGAGGTAAGGCAGAGTGAAATGCTTGCCACGCCAGGAGCACTGGCCTCAACTTGAGAACATTGATATGCAAATTGACCTCGGAAGGGGACCAAGTACCTTGGACTGTCTTCTCCAGATAATACCCCCCCCACCCCATCTGGGAAGCATCCTTGGTCATTATGGCCTTGGGCTGTGGAGGGACAAAGGGATGGCCCAGAAGAATCTCTTTTGACTGCATCCACCAGGTAGGACATATTTGCATCAGCTGGTTATAAAAATTGGGTAATTCATGGGGTGGGTAGAACTGACCACTGGTTCACAAGAAGCCATTTAAGAAGTCTCATATGAAATCTTGTTAGTGGGGCCAAAGTGATCGCTGCCACCATGGAGCCCAGTTCTTGTAGAATTAGCTGAGCTGGTAACTTGCATGAACAAAGGATAGACTGAACCTGACACTGTATTTTCTGTAATCTGTGGTGGGGTGGAGATGCCACACAAGAACGAGTGTTTAGACATGCTCCAATGAACTCCATATCCTGAGAAGGGATTAGTTGGGATTTTGCAAGATTTATTGTAATGCCTAACTGCTGAGATAGTTTCAGAATGAAATCCATTTTTCAAAGAAGTAGATGCCTGGTAGAAGTGGTGAGGAGCCAGTCATCTAGGTAAGGAAACACTCGGAATCTGTGCAGCCTCAAATGTGCTGTCACTGCTGCCATACATTTAGTGAACACCCTAGGGTCTGTGGTGAGGCCAAAGGACAGCACTCTAAATTGGTAGTGACTGGCTCCTAGCCAGAAGCAGAGAAACTTTCTTGAGCATTTGTCCATTTTTATGTGGTAATACGAGTCTTGAAAGTCAGTAGAGCACATTCATTTTCTTCTAGAAAGGGAAGTATTGACTGAACTGTGACCATCCAGAATTTTGACTGTTGGACAAATTTGTTGAGAATGCTGAGATCCAAAATTGCTCTCCAGTGTCCTGTCTTCTTTGGCACTAAAAAGAACCTTGAGTAAAATCTGGTTCCAATTGGTCTGGTGGGACTTCATGGATGACTTTTTTTTTTTGAGCAGATTTTGTATTTCTAATGCTGCATGATCCCTCTGACTGGGTGTAATGTCAGGGAGTCTTGCTCGGGTTCTTGGGTAAAGGGTGAAGGGGATTAAATAACATCTGGAAATTATCCTCAGCACCCAGGCATCAGTAGTTAGGTGTCGCCAGACTGTTGGGTGCAAGGAAAATCCAGAGGCAACCAATTGGGCCTCCTTTCAGGAGCACTGGTAAGGATGGCCAGATGAGGACTCCCTGGAACCCTCATTCTGCGGACCACCACTGCCTCTGGGACGGCATCTTCAATTGTAACACCCCCTTTGCCCCAAGGGGAGTCTGTTCCACATGTCCTTGAAAGGCTTCTGGGACTTCTTGAACCACATTTTGCCACTCCTCTGATTCGTGGAGTAAGATCGTTGAGGAATGGAAAAATGTATGCTCACAGCAGACAGAGTTTTCCATCTTTCTCACACCTGGATAGAGTTTCCTCAACTTTGGGCCCAAACAATGAGGATCCGTCAAAGGCAGCATTGATGAAGGAAGATTTGAATGGTTCTGCAAACTTGCACAGGCGCATCCAAGTGTGTCATCGAATCGCAACACCTGATCCTGCTTACCTGGTCACCCCTTTGGGTGCATGCACAATGAGCCTCATGGATGAGTTTGAAATAGACTCTAGAGTAGCTAACTGGGAGGCCACTTTATCTTGGACCCCCACAGCTACTGCTCCTGCCAAGGAATCCTCTGAAGCCTAGTGAAGTCTACTAAAACGTTCAAAGACCTGATGGAGTGTAGACCCACTTCCCAAAACTGTCCATCACCCTGGACTCTCAGTTAGGAGGATGTACAGTAGAACTCTCCTCAGCTAGTTCTTTCTTTGTGGCAGCTGCTACCATCATGGCATCAACTACTAAACCTTTTGCCCAATGTGGATGATCCTCAGGGGCAGAAAGAATTTTGTTAGGTCTCCGGGAGATAAGTTCTGTAGAGTCAGGAGCTTTCCAGGCCCACTAAGCGATCAATTTAATTAGATTGTCAGCGGGCGGGGTCACCCAGGAGGTAGACGGGTGAGCTCCAAAGGCCTGTAAGTACACAGATTCCTCAGATAAAGGGTCTTTGGGCTTCCAATTACCCCTTTGTTTTAGGATCTGCAGAATGTCTCCAAAGACATCTTCTGGGGATGACCGGGGGAACCCTCCCCCTAATCGAAATCCATGTCCTCTATGACAGATGCTTTGGGAGAATCAGGGTGTTTCCTCTTACAAAATTTCTTCCGCAGAGGCTCTTCAGTGGGAGCATCTGAAGAAGTCTCAGAAAAGGGTAGACCTTTACTAAGCAAGTCTTGAGACCTTGGAGCTCGCTGTTCGGGGTGGAGGTTGGTGGCAGCTCCGGTAAAGCAGGGGTCAAAGGGTGAGACTCCAGTAACACAGAAGACACATGAGATAAAGAAGTGGCCATAGCTTTTTCCCATGGTTTGAAAGGCAGGACTCCCTGAGGAGGGATGGGAGCTCAAAACCAAGACAGACAAACTCGGAACCAGGGTCACACCTGCCCTGAGAGACCCACCTGAAAAGCTGGAACTGAGGACGGGTCTTCTGTCAGCACAGCCTAAAAAGGCAATGTTGGCTCCATAGTAAAAATGGAGCTGACTCAAACCCCTTGAGCTTGACAGTGAAGACACAGTCCTGGGGACCCATCAGTCACGAAGGAACCAAAGGAGTCAGAGCCATACCTGGTACTGAAGACAAGGAGTTTGTCAGTGCCGAAGTGATTGGAACCATGTGGTTGGAGTCAACTGCTCTAAAGAGGTTAGAGGTGGATGGTAAGAAGGGGTCATGGGGGAGAAACCCAAGACCCCTTGCTGTCAGAATCTGATCCATCAACCTCACTATAACAACTTCCAAAAGACTCCGGGTGGAGTGAATGGAAATTGCAGAAGGGGACACGGGTGTCTAGAAAAGGGGTGGGTAGTTGACCCAAGAAGGGATCAATAGAAGGGGAATAGGTAGCCCTGGGTTGAATGGGGAAATCTGTCCTTGACACTGTCTGCGGGGCCATAGGAGATACTGGCACCAACACAGCAGTGGGAATCTGTGCTGCTGTCGAATTGTAACCAAACTAGAAGTAGTAGGCATTGTAATCAGTGTGGACATTGTGGTTGGTGTCGATAGCACTGGTAAGGTTGTCATGCTGAAGAGTCACTCTATTCCAAGAGCTTCTAAATCTTAGAGTCTGGTTCTGAAGATGAATGTTTATGCTTCTTTACTGTCAGTGCCGAGGGTGATGGCAGCACCGAACGGGAAGTTTTGGTACCAGAGGCCGGAGGAGACTGGTTGGCCTTGGAAAAGGCTTCTTTGAAAGGAGCTTTAAGAAGCCCTTTGAGAATAAATTTATTTCTACTTTCTACCAGGGCTCTATTACTGAAACTCTGGCAGATAGTACAGTCAGTATTCAAGTGGGATGTACACAAACAGTATACACAGCATTCATGACCATCCGAGTTTGGAATTTTTCTGCCACACTCTCTACACTGCTTAAAACCAGCTTTGGACTCTCTAGATTTATCGGCCATCACCCTATATCAAAAAATCCGGAGAGGCAGAAAGGAAGGAAAAAGGAAGAGAAACATCAAGCACTCACAACAGGAAAAAACTACTACCAGCAATGGTAGAAAGATTACTTAACAGTAAGAGGAGAGAGAGACAGAGAGAAGGGAACTACCAGTGATGGTAGTAAATAATACCAACGGTAAAGGGAAACACACTCACAGCTCAAGTGTAGACAAAGGATTATTTAGAAAAATTAGAAAGACTTCCAAAAGTGTAAGATTTTTACTTAGCTAGGAGTGAGGAGTCGGCTAATGCATCTTGCAGTAAGAGTGGCAAATGAGATCTGAGGTCATATAGAGAGGAGCATTGTGGGAAGACTGTTTGCTTGAGAGATTTTTGGCTGGCATGAGCTATATAACAGCTGGATCTGTTCCGAGAATCGAAATCATACCGAGAAGTCAAGAACAGATTAAGACTGACAACATCAGATCTTGTGTTTAGTTAATAAAGCATCTTCTTATATACATGGTATAATACATGACATTTGGCAGGGATAATTTAAATGGAGATACGTGTGCAAAGGAAGTAAGAGTGATGTGCAGTAACTTAAGATGCTGAGCTACAAATCTGAAAATTTACATTCATCTCACCTTATTTACGTACTCTTTGACCCTGAGCAAGTCACTTAAAGTCTGTTCTTCTCTTGGTGAGCAAACTCAACTAACAAAAAAGAAAGAAAGAAAGAAGGCATGCTTCCCTGGCAAAACAGTTTTGTGTTACACTATACCAAAAGCAGACCCAGTTTGATACACAAGCCAGGCACTGGAAAGACTGGTCTAGGAAGTGGGAAAAGGAAACAAATAAAGGCAGCTCTAGTTTTGGGATGCAGATTATGGTCAGTAACAACTAAAAGTAAGGCTGCACTAATGGATTTAGACAGCACCACTGAGAAAATAGGATAATTACTGGAAGACATGAACAGCCAGAGGCATACACAGAAATGCAGGTGCATGTTTCACCCCATCCCCAAGGATGTCATTTGAACAGAAATATTAAAAATCACCTTGTATGTATGAAGCAAGCTATGGTGGTCCCTCATGATATGTTACATTCTTTCTTGCTAAAAGGAACATGCTCTAATGCAACAGTTCACACAATGACAATGACACAGAAGGGGCATGATGTTAAAAGCCCCAAATCTATGGGGGAAATGAATAACTCTGATTAATATAAATGTGGCTAGGCTTGTATAGGCTCTAGGCCCGATAGCCTAGTACCTATCTATGAACTTATGAATGAATACTGTTCACAGTCCTGGAAAATGGCAGGCAAATGTTACTTAGTTTGTACTAGCACAGATGGAGAGAAAGACATGACGACCTCTATGAACGGTGGTATAACTGCCAGAAGTGGGACAGTATTTGGGTGGGGGGTAAGCTGAATAACTACATGGATTTAAGTTGGCATTTATCTGTCAAACGTGAGCCATGTCAAGCTAGCCCCATAGCACAGGGATGAGAATTTAAAAGCTGTTATTCTACCAGCATACTCAGTACAAAAATATTACATGGAATGAATATAATGAATGGCCTGTTCCCTGCTCTGATGCATCACTCCCTTCTGTATGTTCATAGGTTCATACTAGGCTATCTGCCCAAGGGCATTTATAAGCCTAGCCCATAGTTATCACCCCTTTAGTTTGAATACAAACTATGCCTATCATTCTGCTGTGCCTCTGTCAAGCAGTGACACTGAAGTAATCCCTGGGGTATATCTGCGATCTCCCATCCATTGGTCAAGATTCCTCTTGAACAAGGCCAGAGAGGTGCTCTGCCTCACATGTACCGGGATTTTGTTCCACAGCATAGGGAGTCTCTGGGTGATGAATCTGTCCCTCCAGCACGTTCTATTTATAACCGTGTCAAGGTTTAAGTCTCCCGCCTTGTGGTTCTGAGGGATCTAGATTTTTTGAGGTGAAGCATATTCATCAAATCTGGGTTTGACATGGCCTTATATGTCAGGCACAGGTCACCTCTGAGCAAGCGGTATGAGACTGAATAGAGCTGGAGTTCTTTCAGTCGGGCAGCATAAGACATATTTTTGAGACCCTTTATCCTTTTGGTGAGGAACTTTTGGGGCCTTTCAAGCTGCAGCAGGTGTCTGGTCAGATACATTCGAGCGGGCATTGTACTCAATCATAGGTCTAATGAGTAATGAGTACAGGGGGACGATGACCTCCCTTGATCTAGATGTGAATCCCTTCATGATCAGGTGGGCGATATAGAAGGTTTTCCTAACTACTTTAGCAACATGAGTGTCAAGCGAAGGCTACTATCAACCTGGGTCCCCAGATCCCTGATGACTTTTCTGTGCTCAGTGGATTGCCACCTATATGGTAGCTAGGGGTAACCTTGTTTTTCCCGAAGGGTATGACTATGCATTTTTTGGTGTTTAACTTCAGGCCATGGCTCTGGCACCAGTTATCCATTTCTGCGAGGCCCTTCTGGAGGATATCTGTGTCAGATGTGTTTTCGACTATGGCCCAGTTTGCAGTCATCTGCAAACTTTGTCAGCCATAACCCTCCTGTGTTTGCTTGTACTTCAGAAAAGTAGATGCCGAACAAGAGTGGACCCAGGACTGAGCCCTGTGGGACACCACTTGTGACAGGCTTTGAGTCTGACATGGCTCCAGCAACTCTGACCCTGTGGGTTCTGTCACTTAGCCAGTTTGCAACCCATCTTGTGATGTATGGGATTACATTCAAGCTGATGAGTTTTTCGATGATACCTGAGTGGGGTATTGTGTGAAGGCCTTTGCCAGGTCGAGGTAGGCTGTATGGACTGCCTTTCCCTCATCAATGGCCTTGGTGACTGTCTCAAAAAGTCAACCAAGTTTAAGAGGCAGGATCTGCCTTTGACAAAGCCAAACTGGGTTGGATCCAAAGTCTGCAAGTTCCTATGTCTTTATTTATGAGTTCCATTATGATCCTCTCCATGGCTTTGCAGATAAGGCTTGTCAAGCTAATGGGGCGGTAATTTCCAGGGTCTGTGGAGGCACCGCCCTTATGAAGTGGGACCACAGTCGCCGTCGCCACTCCTTGGAACGTATCCTGAGGTGAGGCTAAGATTAAACAGCTGTCCTAACTGTGGGTTTAATTCCTCGTTGAGTTCATGAAGCACACAGCCGGGGACACCATCCGGTCCCATGGATGCTGTGTTTTTTGCTTTAGTGAGGGCAGTTCTCACCTGGGCGTTGGAGATGTTTGGGGGGCTACAATCCTCTGGAATAGATATCTCTCCTTTTGGGGGGGGAGAAGTTTGCACTGAACCTGTCAGCCAGTATGTTGGCAATGTGTGTAGGTTCAGTAATTTTCACATCATTTTGAACTAATTCTGAGCATATCTGGGAGTTTCCTCCTAGGTTTCTAACATAGCTAAAGAAGGCCTTATGATTGTCTTTAGAGTCCTTGGCGATTTTTCTCTCAAAATTTGCTTTGGATGATTTTATGAGAGCTCTTAGTTTTTTACTTATAATGATCAAAGGTGTCTTACCTTTCAGGGATTTTGCTCTATCTTGTAGTAGCTTCCTCCTTTTGTTGTAGAGCTTGTTTATGGCTGGGGTCCACCAGACTGGACGCTTGCCTTTGGTACAGAGAGTCTTAGTTTTGTTTGGGATTGCCTGATCCATGCAGTTGTTCCATAAGTGTGTATAGAACTGCACACACAGCTAATTTTGGTGTGACTACATTTTGTTACATGCTACAAAGCCGTAACAGTGTCCATGAAAAGTGAGTAGGGGTGTTTACAGCCTCTCAGTAGTGTAGCATGCCAACAACCTCCACTGCTCCACAGTACTTTTTTCATAGGTTTATACCTTGGAGGTACAAGTTGGTAAGATATCAGGGTCAGTGAAGGGAGGTGTTGGAGGTTAACAGTGGCTATGAAACAAATAAAGTGTGCCATTCTGGTGTCAATAGATATGGATGGTCAGAATGAGTTCCACACATATGAAGAGGAATAGTTACAAGGCATTGCCTCCAAAGCCAAGCAACTACTTTGCTCTGTTTTTGTGGAGACTGATGAAATTTCCAAAGCCACAAGTTTGTACCTTTTTTTCACATAACAGCTCCAGTCAGTGCTTGCATGAGCAAAGCATGAATAAAATCAGGGATCATTCTTACAGAGATTAATTTTTAGAAGTGATTAGTGAAATAATTTTAGAAAAGTTCTGAAGGCTGTGATGTTATTCTATCAGCCCCTTAGCTTTTACAGAATCATGCCAAAAGAATAATATTTCAATGTACAATCCTACTCTTATCATTTCTCACTGATTTTCATATGGAAAAATTAATAAAGGCTATTAAATGTCCTGCTAAGTTTGCCACAGAGACAAGGGAAATTAGAATTCTGGCTTCATGACTTTCTGTTAAGGAAGCAAAAAGATCTGTATTTTATGGAGTAAACTTCTAAATCTACTCCACATTCTTTAGCAAAATAGAATGAAAAGGAACTTTAAAATAAAGGAATAACCAAATGATGCATATGTTCTATTATGTGCATTCTAAACATGGCAGAGGTCAGATCAGTGGTACTGACATTCTTCATGTCCACAGACTGAAAGAGAGGTGGAACTTCTTGCACATGCTCCTAAGACTTTACTACAGAAGTAGTAACACCTGATAAAGTGGGCACTATTGCAGAACAACCAACAACTGACAGGTGTTCTGGGTGGTCTGTTGTTTAAGCAATAACCGATGACGTGGTTTGGTATATTGAAGATTTACCCACGGCTGGTGTGGTTTAATCACAAGGGCAAAGCCCGAGTGATTAAATAAAACCAACCGTGGGTAAATCTTCAATATACCACAACCATGGAGTCGGTTACTGCTATTATACAATGACATTATTTAAGAAAAAAATACTTACTTTTCTTAAATAATGTCTTTGTATAATGGAGCATTACTGTTCTTCCACTGGTTGTGGTACACTGCTTCCTTGTTTTGATGTACTGAGCATGCGTATGGGACGTGCTTCCCATGCATACCCAGTACATCAATGTTTTGAGCACTTTATACCAACGGAAAAAATTCTGGGCAACCGGACCTTTTTCCATTGGTATATTGTGGGATTTACAACAGGCACGCTGGCCAATCAATGTGCACGTTTTGGAATATTAGTGGGGGGTCATTGTATAATTATTGATAATGTCCACCCAGGGGGCATTGCTATGTGTAGAAAACGGTCTTCTTTTAAAATCAATATTGCTTGTTAATGTTAACTACTACAATAATTAAATATCAAATTTATTTAAATATAAATCAGTCCTTCTACCTGAAGGTTTCCAACTAAAAATAATGTAATAGTACAGATGGTGTATTTAAGTATTCGGTTAAATAAAAAGACACTGAAAAACAATCTTAGAGGAAGCTTGCAATACATTTTTGATGGAGAAACTAATTGGATCCCATTGTCTTTATCTCTCAAGCTGCTGTGATGCACTTTTCAGTAAACAACTTAATTGGCTTGTTCCAGTAGATTAGTAAAACCTGTTTCCAGCACTGCAAATTCTCCTTACAGTTCACTATTGTAGTACTGTACTTTGTTCATTAACTAATTCAGGTAGCCTCTTGTTCTGAACTGAACAGATTTTGTGTGTGTGTGTGTGTGTGTGTGTGTGTGTGTGTGTGTGTGTGTGTGTGTGCGTGCGTGCGTGCGTGCGTGCGTGTGTGTGTGTCTGTGGGTGGTTACTACTCAAACTAGTGAAATTAATAAATTATTTTACTGTGTTAAGTGATGCAAAGTTAGCAAGTTTTTTAATGTGGAACACAGATTTAGTGCTACAAGTAAGCATTCATTTTTTCCTCTGAATTTTGGTGCCCAGACATCTGTTTTAGTATGAGCACACCGTTAAGCTTCCTTGGATGTACAGTGCACTTGGAAGGTGCCTAAAAGCTTTTGTATACTGGCCAAACATCCGATCCTTGACAGGATACGTTCCATATAGCTATATGCTGATGCAGCAGTGGTCTATTCAAATATCTACTGTTACAGTACATTTACTTACTCATCTATACTTTACTGGTCATCAAAACCCAAAATAGCTGTCAACTATCAAATGATCAGGAATAAAGTAACATGTTCTCTTTCATACCTAGTTCATGGTTGGCTGTGCAGGTGAGAAAAATAGCAACCATTTTAATCATCAAGTTCCATCACAGCTAACACTAGGCTTCTGAGATGCATACATGGCAAGCAAACACCTTTCTGCTGTTCGTTATACTTCACAGTCTTAATATGCCAGACTCACACTTCTGAAGCTACATGTTCCATTACTAGAAATGTAAATAAGGTAAATGAAGTTCATACAGTTTATGTAAGAAAAGAATAACAAGCTATGGTTACAAGAGAGTGAATATTTTTGCGTTATTTCTTTTTGTTTCTTGGAAGATGAAGAGAGTTGAGCAAGTGTGCTCCAGCTAAAGAAATTTCTTTTCATTTATTTATTTCACATTTATTAACAGCTGAACACAGGCCCATTTTCAGTGGAAACTCGAGGAGAAAAGCTCCAGCAAAATGTACAAAATGTTAAATTATACAATTTTCACAAAAATTGAGTAATAATAACAGTTATACATTGATCACAAAGTTGAGTAATAGGAAAATCAGAGAAAGTAACAAGTATAGTAAGACTTGTAGTAGTATATACATAGAGGACTTGTTACAAATCATACAGGAGAAAGATAATTACTTACTGGCATACCTCTTAACCCGGAAACATCAAATATCTGGACAATGCCCATGAAAAATAGGTACAAATCTGTATGCGGATTAACATAAAATTTGCATACATACATAACCCCGCCTACTCAAATGGAATTGTGGGATACCAACTTTCAAATGCAAAATGAAGAATAGACAACCAAAATACAGAACCAGAGTCCCCATGCAGCCATTCCAATGTCTCATTACCTCGCTATTTCACCCCATTTACCATAAACACTAATGTGCATACTGATTTACTTCTGCAATTATTATTTAGATTTTATTTTATATTTTATAGCACGATGCACAAACACTAATAGACATCTGCTAACCAAAGCAATACTGTCTCACAATGAAAATAGACTTAGCATTAAAACTTCTCTGTCTTTGAAACTCGCATTCATTGGAACAGCATTGAAACCCACACCACATCCAAAGAAAATGCATCTGATCTAGCCTGGGGTGTTTTCCAATCATAGGCCCCTTGCACACTAAACAAGAAACATACATGTGTTCTTTGATACACCTTCCTTACTTTATTAAATTATATTCCTTGTATAATACACCACACACTTGTTAGACTTAAGAGTGCATTTTAAATTTACTGTTTGAACATTTTTCCAGTAGGCAATGAAACAAAATGCATGAACCAATAATGACAAAACTGCCTAAGTCAGAACATTTCCATCATAAAAGTCCACTTCCACATACACATTTATATATAAAACTTCATGTAAATAAAACGACAATAGTGTAAGCCATGGGCCTCTTGCACAGTTTCTCGAACTTATTTTCAATTTCAGTTTTTTGCTTCACTTACTCTGATTTGTGTTATCAGACCAACTCAACACATGTAAATGCACAAGAAAATAAACTAGGCGAACTGCATGTTTTAAGACTTCCATTTTGTAGTCCAAATACTGACCCTCTCCTACATTCATCCTGAAGCATCAAAACTATCTTTGTAATCCAGGTGCTGTTAACTAGCCACTCTTGCTTCTCCTCTGTCTGCAGTGGAAAAATGTGTTTTATTTTGTATGCTGGAAAATGTACTGTACTTGTTTGAAAATATTTTTCTGATAATGCAGCACAGAACATAATAATTCTGATTTTCTGTTCCTGAATTTGGGTTAATGACATTTTTTCACTTTCCACTGAGGCACAAATGCCCTTGTGCTTGACATTTTCTCACTTCTGTTATATCTGTAGCTAAACCCTTGACTTGTTACACCCACCCCTTTTAAAAGTACAACATAGTACAGTATCAGCAATGCATCTACATACTGTGGGAGTAGAACCCACAGCCTTCTGCATCAAAAGCAAGCATTTAACCCGTTATGCTATTAGTAATACAAATAGACTCAGCATAAGTAACACAAAGGTGGTGCCTCAACGGATCCTGGAAACTATCGCCCCATAAGTCTCACTAGCTTGGTCTGCAAAGCTACGGAAAGGATCATCATGGACCTTATAAATAAAGATATTGGGGACCTACAGACACTGGATCCTACCCAGTTTGGCTTTGTTAAGGGCAGATCCTGCCTCTTAAACCTGGTCAATTTCTTTGAAACAGTCACCAAGGCCATTGACAAGGGGAAGGTGGTCCACACAGCCTACCTGGACCTCGCAAAAGCCTTCGATACAATACCCCACTCGGGCATTATAGATAAGCTCACCAGCTTAAATATAAACCCCTATGTCACTAGATGGGTTGCAAACTGGCTCAAGGACAGAACCCACATGGTTAGAATAGCTGGAGCCATGTCAGACTCCAAACCAGTTACAAGTGGCATCCCACAAGGCTCAGTCTTGGCACCTCTCTTGTTCGGTATATATTTCTCAGAGGTACAGGCCAACATAGAAGGACTGTGGCTGACCAAGTTCGCAGATGACTGCAAACTGGGCACCATAATAGACT
The DNA here is from genome assembly GCF_019279795.1 of Protopterus annectens. NCBI lineage: Eukaryota > Metazoa > Chordata > Ceratodontiformes > Protopteridae > Protopterus > Protopterus annectens. Next base: position 115,474,672 of record NC_056743.1, read on the forward strand.
CTCCAGCTGACACAAGCATCCTCCAAAAGGGCCTCATAGAAACAGACAACTGGTGCCAGAGCCATGGCCTCATGCTAAATGCCAAAAAGTGTATAGTCATCCCCTTTGGCAAAAACAAAGTGCCCACAAATTACCACATAGGTGGTAATCCATTAAGTACAGAAGAAGTAATTAGGGACCTGGGGACCCAAGTTGATAGCAATCTCTCATTTGACAACCACGTGGCCAAAGTGGTTAGAAAAACATTTTATATAGCCCATCTAATCATGAAGGGATTCACATCTAGATCAGGGAGGTCATCGTGCCTCTTTACTCATCCCTCATCAGGCCCATAATTGAGTACAATGCCCTTTTGGGATGTACCTTACCAGACACCTGCAGCAACTGGAAAGACCCCAAAAGTACCTCACCAAGAGGATCAAGGGGCTCAAACAGATGCCGTATGCTGCCCGGTTAAAGAAACTCCAGCTCTACTCAGTGGCATACCGCCTGCTCAGAGGCGATCTGTGCCTGACTTATAAAGCCATGTCCAACCCAGAATTAATGGACATGCTGCACCTCAGAAAATCCAAATCCCATCGAGCTACTCGCTCGAGGGACTTAAACCTCAGCACTGAAATAAATAGGATATGCTAGAGGGACAGATTCATAACCCAGAGGCTCCCTTCACTCTGGAATAAAATCCCAGTCCAGGTTAGGCAGAGTCCCTCATTGACTCTCTTCAAGAGGAATCTTGATGAGTGGATGGGAGATTGTAGGTTTACCCCGGGTATCACTTCTGTGTCACTGTTAGACAGAAGCGCGGTATACTAACCTCGAAAAAGGGCATAGCAAAATTAATTTAAAATGGGTGGCGAAAGCCATACACACTCTGGCTAGGCTTATAAATGCCCTAGGGCAGATAGCCTAGTATGAACCTATGAACCTATAAACTTCTCTTCCACTGAAGCTCTCAAGCTCCTTGTAAAATCCACTCTACACTCAACTGTATCTCTCAACTTTGCAGCACAAGAAATCTGGAAAAAGCCAAAATTTATTGGGGGGGGGCAAAAGCCAGGGACACATTTAAAGCATTGCTTGTATAATTTTGGAACACTGCTAGAATAAAATAATGTGTTACCACCATGCGTTTCACTGCCAAGTCTTGAACCCAGGACCCTGTGCACTATAGTCAGAGTAACATGTCACTATGCCAAATTAGCAGTTTCCTGAAAGACAGGAAGACTGAAACTTAAATGGCCATCATTTAATGAATTAATTTCTTACATCTCACCATAGCTCTCAACCTTTTAGCACAAAAAACCTGGACAAAGCCAATAATGGGGGAATACACAATTCAGTTCTCACTTCTCACCATAGCTCTAAACCTCTTAGCACAAAAAAACTGGACAAAGCCAATAATGGGGGAACACAGCCCAAAAATAGGGACACATTTAAAATACTGACCTTATAAACTTAGAAAATTGCTAGAATAAAAGGGTCTGTGTTACCATTTATTTTCTGAAGAATATGAAGTCTAAAATTCAAATGCCTGTCATTATTTAGTGAATTCAATCCTTCACTGATTTGCCACAAAAATTCAGAAAACCACAGATTTTATGAGGAACAGAACACAAATATGAGCATAAATCTGGAAATTTTTCAGAAGTGGTGGTGGGCAGGGACTTTAGGCTCTTGTTACCTGTACCCAAGGTACAGGGTTTGAGCCTGAGTACCTCTAGCCACCAGGTATATTCACCTGGGGCATTACACACACACCTCATCTCTGAAATGTGTACAACAGGGCAGAGTAAGCATACTTAGGCTGGGAGAGGGGTGTAACCCCTTCACAGGGACAATATCAATATAAGCTTATTAGATGGTTTCTGGTTTTGCTGCAGCACTGTTATATAATTTACATGCTTATAACACCTTACACAAGAGACATGAACATGGGCACAAGCAAAACAGACAGTAACCTCTGCAATTTTTTTTCAGTTTTAGTTAAGGACTGGAACACAAAACACTTGATACATGAGCAGGAGAATCAAAGTATTTATTGAATTAATTATTTTACCATTGCAAAAATCAACAGAAGATCAAGGAAGGAGAACTGTGATTCCAGACTGTAGAAAGATTATATTACTCAAACACCAAGCAAGTAGCAAAATCACTTGTAAAACTGCCTTTACTGACTATTCAGTAAGAAGCCTATCAGTCTCTAAGAAACATACTTGCGCACAAAGATACATACTTGTGCCTAACTTTCTAAATTTGGGGAGTGATGAGCTTAACCCTGATCTGTGGGGTAACCATACACAGTATGCAGAAAATGGTCACACACACACACACACACACACACACACACACCATTCCTAGTATCATAAGACCTAAAACCAAGAACAGTGCAGCATAATAATAAATACCACACACACCCTTCTCCTTCCTTCCTAGCATCATGAACAGCGCAGCATAATAAATACCTCTGCACTCTAATTGTTCCATTCCCTCGGGGCAGCATAATAATTACCTCTGCAGTCTATTCCTGTTAACAGCCTCGCCTGGAACCACTATTCCTGCTAGCAGCTACACCAGCTAATTCCCTCATGGCAAGCTAGAAATGCACACGCGTTATGTTGTTGAGCCCTTGAGCTCAATTCCGACAGGCTGGCAGGTCGTTTCACGATGCTGATGTTATTGCGCATATGATGACATCAGCTCAAAAAGCCAGGGGGGGGTTAAAATAAAAAAAGCAGAGAAATTCGGAAATTAAGGGGTGCCACTCGGGAATCGTGGCACCCCATTGTTTGGACCCCAAAACTTGGTAAAAAATGCGTAATTCGGTATGATTGGGAGGTACTGGGCAAAAATTAGTGAGAAGATACCATCATCTGATTTTTTTTTTTTTTTTATATAAGAGGTGTCACATGCTTTAGACACAGACTGCAAGTGGGTGATTCTAATTTAAACTTATTTGAAGGGGTCTAAGCAGCTTTCAAAAAACAAAAAAACTTTATATAACTTTTTTAGGTCAAGCCCCCCCTGATACACCTCATGCAATGGGCTCTGCCCACTTTATATACTACTTCGGGTCTGCTTTACATACCTGAAATTTCATATAACTGAAGACCATCTAACTGAACCGAGAACGCCAAAACTTCACATAAATTAATGATTACAAAGCTGAACTATTTCCCCAGGGTAAGTAACCACTGGGCCAGCAAGGGGAGATTTATCCTTTTCCCTGCTGAAGTGCGATCCCAGAATTGGTATATTTAGTGGGGGGGTTGTAGATGCTGCGGTGTGCTCTGCATGAGTTTTTGGCCCAGTGGTTACTTACCCTGGAAAAGAGTTCAGGTTTGTGATCGTTCATTCATATGAAGTTTCGGTGTTCTCGGCTTGATTATATGGTCTACGGTTATGTGAAATTCCGGGTATGTAAAGTAGACCCACTTCTTAGCATGAACTCATAAATTCCTGCATTTTTGGGGAGATGGCATCTTCCCCATGCACCATACACCTATAATAAATAATAATAAGTTACAATTCTTCAATCACTTTTTCAAAATTATTATTAATAATCTTACTCATCTTTTTTTAAACAAGAAACATCTTTATTACATTATGCAGTATGACATAGGCCATGTTACATGTATATAAATGACAATAAACCATAGTGACACAATATCAGTTACAACCATTATACATTCCAAACTGAGCTGACACAACTGTAGCTACAAGCATTATAGATCACTTTTAACATATCCAGTCACTGTTAGTCATCCATTACATAGTTCATTAAAATTCTGCCTTTTTTTAAACATTGTTCCTCTTCTGCATGTACTGATACCACAAATGCCATTTTTTCCTATCTAATTTGCTCCTACCCTTTTCTAAAGATCTCAGTTCCAGCTGCTTTAACTCTGGTACTATCTTCACTACATCTAGTAAAGTTGGTTTAGACTTTGCTTTCCATTTTCTAGTAATTGCTTCTTTGGCGGCTATCATAATTAGACTCAGCAAGGCCTTACTATGTCTAGGCAATTCCGAGTTTATATCATAGCTCAAAAAAATAATTTCCCTAGTCTCTCCAACTTGCTCACCCAGCATCTCTGACAGAGCAGTCTGCAGGGAATCTTTAAAGTCTACCAACTCATTACACTCCCAGAAAATATGTTCCCAGTTACCTCTTTCTACCCCATCACACCTTCAGCATTTGCTGTCTACCTGAGGAAATATTCTTTGAAGTCTGTTTGGAGTACAAAAATACCTATGCATGCACTTCCAGGCAAAGATCCGAAATCCTCTAGACTTTTGTTGCATATTTGGGAGACATAAATATATCCTCCCATTTTTTCTTTGTGAATTGTTCATCTAATCTCTCTTTCCAGTCCTTCCAAGCCTCCTCTGATTGACTCTTGACTCTTATAGTTATCATGCAATATTTTATATGCTGTACTAATTATTTCTTTCTGAATGGCAACTTCTGTTCTAGATTCTACTAAAAACTCTACCAGTGCTGGACTTCCATTTAGGACCCACCTATTTCCTTCTCTTTGCCTATACTCTGATATCAATCCCTGATACAGAAGGCAATCTTTAGCCTGCAGTCCAAATACGTTCCTGGCATCTTAATCTTACTCACATCTTGATAGATTTTATTCCTAAATATTTTAGTTCTTTTCCCTACCAACTATATTTGTATTTATCCTTAAACTTACTATCTAGTAACTGATTTAACACAAATTTTGTTTTATTGCTATTAAATTTCAGCAGTGATACTTCTTGAAACGTTTCAATTTCCTCATCTATTTCTTTGATTGGATAATTTAAATCTCCTACAGTTAGTAAACTATCATCTGCAAAAAGGTGCAATTTAGATTAACAATCTCTATTAATTGAGAATCCATCAATTTTTTCATTGCTTCTTATACTATTAGCTAAGGATAAAAATAAAAATAAAATGCTATGTCAGTAAGAAGATTTATTAGATCCATAGCCAGTAGTAAGCACTTTCATCTCTTCCCTTAGAGACTTCTTCAGACTATGGCTTTGTAATAAAAACATACATTTAAATAATTAAATGGCTCATTCACCAATTAACATTTTTAAAAACACAGTATCATAAAACATTTATGCTATAAGTATAAAACTATACCTAATACCAACCATTTAAAACTATCTAAAACTAACAGTATCAATGTTTCAGCCCCTTCCTTTTTAAATACATTACAAATTCCTCCCTATTATTTAGTCCTGGAGGGAAGCACGCATTTAATCTTACTTGCCAACAATATTCCAACCAACCGAATTCTTCCTCAACATTTACTATAGTAACATTAGGGTGTACAGCATCCAAAACTATACAACTGAAATTTATTTTACATTTCTTCTCAACACAATGTTTACTCATAGCATTTTTCATATCTGCATGAGTAATAGTATAATTGTGTTCATAAATTCTTCGGTATAGTTCTCTCTTTGTTCTCTCCACATAAAATGATCTACATTCTAAACAAATTAATAAGTAAACTACATTTTTTGATTTGCATGTAAACCTCTCTGGGACCTTTACTACTGTTTTGACCACTAACAATTCATTACTATCAGTGTACAAATATTGGCAATAGTTACAATTGTAACACTTTACCATCCCTTTTCTTAACTCAGCTTCTTTAACCTTGTTAAGTTTACTTTGAAAATAATCTTTGAAGTTTTTGGCCTTTTTTTGTACAAACCTGGGTTCATTTCCTATCTTCTCAGTAAACTCTTTATTTCCTTTCAAACTTCCCCAATTTCTCCTCACTATATGTTTTCATTGCATTTGAATCTGTACTATTTTGTACTGCTAATGCTGTTGTATAGCACTTAATTCTATTATCCCCCTCATTATTATTATTGGCATCACTTACCATGTTTTTTCTTTTTCTTACTTATCAGTGAACAACCTTTCTACTTCTCCCTGTGGATATCCTCTTATTTCCATCCTTTTACAGAAATTAGAAGCTTCGAGCTCAAACACCTCATCTTATTTTGTTAGATTACTAATCCTTTTAAGTTGTCCCTTTACTATATTTGTCTTAGTTTTCTTGGGATGTAGGCTGGAATAATGCAAGTACATACTGTTTTGAAAATCTTTCTTATAAATCTTGGAAATTAGTCTATTTTCATCTTTATATATTGTCAAGTCAAAAAAATTAATTTAATCTAAACTATAAGTAAATTTTATATAGTAACAAACATTAATATAATTAAAAAAAATTTAATTAATTTATAGCACCATCCCATATTAAAAGGACATCATCAATGAACCGTAACATCTTAACTATATATTTATTGTAAAAAACAAAATAGCTGTATAGGTCGTATACTTCCAATGATAATGAATTTGTAGATATAAAGGAAATAAGCAGGCTGAGTGTAAAACGCAGTTCTGAAATAAATCCAAACTGTTCAATCCAAATATCCAAATAATCTGGGTCCCATATGATAAAAGCAGACGGTTTTTATTTAAAACAATGCAGCAACACTAATGGATAGTATCATGATGACAAGTGGCTAGCGCTTTCACCTAAATGGCTTCCTCAGGCCGTTAACATTCAAAATAAAATGCCTGTATTTATAGATTTAAGTCATGACATCACATCCTTTCTAAAAATGTTTTTCAAGTACAACTATTTCATATAAAAGATGAAACAACAACAAGGCTAACTTCTAAAACATCTAACAAATATGAGTTTATAAAAAATCTGGCTTTATATAAAATCAAAGCACCTTTGCATATTTAATATGATTTCAAATTACAATCAAAAACAGTTATATACTATATAGGTTTATTAAGTCTTTTCCCTTTTAAAACAGGTTTTATAGGTACTCTGTCATTAAGACCAGGAGGACAATCAGCCCTAAGTCTGATGATCCACTTGGCCTCATTATGTTCAGTTTTGTTCCATGTGTCACCTCTCCGAATGGTGGGGTGATAAATCTGTGTAACTAAGAATGTAAACTGATGTTCAGCTGAAGTGTCAAGTACATGTTTGGAGAGTGCATTTTTCACAGATTTAATTCTTATGTTGTATAGGTGCTCCCTAATTCTGTCCCTCAGTCGCCTGTCGGTCTTGCCCACATAAAATGCAGGACAAGAACCGCACATGGCTAGGTAAACCACATGTTGTGAGTTACAATCAGCTGAACAAGAAAAAGTATAATGATATTGGGTGACCGGATGTATAAAACTGGCACTTGTATTAATAAAATTACAAAAATTACATTTCTGACATGGCTTAGTATTAGATCTAGATATACATTTAGTTTGAATTATGTTTTCAAATCGTCCAGAATTACACAACATTCTATATAAACTCATCCTATTCTTATATGTAAAGTTAGGTGTATCACCTACCACTTTAATAATATTGGGATCTACTTTCAAGATATCCCAATATTTAAAATATGCTTCCCTAATTTGATTAACATCCTGGGTATAATAAATGCAAACTCTGGTTCCACTATCACTAGAACCTGAACATATCTTTCCATCACAGATCTGCGTATCCTGCTCCGTTTCAGTATAGTATGGTCTCGCTCTATTACTTCTGAGTTGGTCAACAGATGAGATATTCTCCCTGATTTCATCAGGGTAGTAAAATCTCTCTTTCAAGTTCTCACTAAGTTTTTGTATTTCATTGCTATAACCAATTTCAGTAGGATTCATATGAGATGCTCTCATTGCTTGCCCTTTTATAATATTTTTAAAAATATATTGGGGATGCATGCTAGTCCTATGCAAGAAGGCATTCCTGTGACAGGTTTTCCTATATATCCCCATATTTAATAATCCACTAGGTAACCTTTCTATAAATACATCCAAGTATGAAACTAAGTGTTTAGATGCTGTCATGGTAAATTTCAAATAATTAGTAAGAGAGTTCATTTGCTGCAAAAACTCACATAATTCATTGTATCCAGAATTCTATATAAAAAACAAATAGTCTACAAAACGAACGTAAAATTTAACATACGACCTGTAGCTCTCAAGTCCAAACATCTGTTGATTTTCCCAATCTGCCATGACTAGGTTGGCGTAGCTATTGGCACATGATGTGCCCATAGCTACGCCGTCCCTCTGGATATATAGTTGGTTATTAAACATGAATATGTTATGTTGTAATACGATTTCCATAAGTTTACATAGGGTGTCCGCTTGATAGTGGGTCATTTGTGGTTGAACTAACATGCATCTACGAATACCCTCTATGCCTTGTGAATTCGGTATGGTAGTAAACAGAGATTGTACATCTAAAGTGACTAACCAAAATTAATCAGTTGTTGGTACATCTTGCATGGCCTCATATAACATAACAAGAAATTGTTTAGTATCTCTTAATATATATGCATATGTATCTACCATTGGTCGTAATTTTGATTCCAGGTATAATGAGATGGGTTCAGTGACCCAACCCCGTCCAGCCACTATGGGTCGCATGGGTGGGCAACTGGGGTCCTTGTGTATTTTTGGGACACCCTGTATAGATGGTACTAGCCCGGTTAACAAATGTAAAATAAAAATAAAATAAATAAAATAAATGGTATAAGGGGTTCAGCCACTATACAAAAATTCAGTAAGCTATCATTTATTCTACCCTCGGCGTGATATTCATGTAATAATTTAAATGTTTGATTAATAATTTTATCAGCTTGTCTCTCACTTATTTTCTGATAGAACTGTATATCACTTAACATATTATTCATACTCAATATATATTGTTCTGTATCCATAATAACAGTTAAGCCTCCCTTATCGGCAGGTCTGATGACTATGCTAGTATCATTTCTTAGGTCCCTTGAAGCCAGTCTCTTTCCTGTATCTAAGTTACCGTACCATTTCTTATTTCTATTTATATTGGATATCTTATGTAGTTCACCCTCCACTAATTTAGAGAAAGCTTCTATTAGTGGATGAAATACGGGGATATATGTGCTAGGTTTTCTAAAACAATGAATAGAGTTAGTGGTAGATACATTATTATAATCCATGTTTAATTGAATATTCCTAGTGAATAATTTTAAATCTAAAATGGAATCTGTAATTTCGCTCGTATTAGAAGGTATAAAAGAAAGTCCTTTTTCCAATAAAGAAGTCTCATTATCTGTTAATATCCTTTGTGAGATATTCCATATTAATGATTCGCTGTTTTCTCCCATAACTTTTATAGAGTTGGGCCTATGTTTTCTTCGTCGTTTAACCTTCTTTTTTGCCTCCCTCTGCTCATGGAACGGTCCCTTCCTCCTTTCCGAAAATTGGAAATAGGGAAAGGAACCTTTCCCTGGGGGCTGGCAGGGCTTCCTTTTGTATTACTGATGGTAGTTTTCCTTTTAACTACCTCACCATATGTGTTAACTTTAGAAGCAGAATGTATTACAGTAACACCATTAGAATCAGATATTTGATTACTTTCATTATCATTCACTGGAATACTTTGGTCACCTTCTGCCACTTCTAAAATGGCTTCGGGTGTATTTTCTATCAGATGCATCTCTGCCACAGTGGTGACAGTATTTTTACCTTTAATATTATCATTAGATACACATTGTTCAAGACCATTATTACTTTTAATATTTTCTCTAACAGAGTCTGTGGAACCAGATTTAACTGACTGGTTATGTCGGTCTTTGGTACTCAAATTATTATGTGTACGCTCACTTCTATAGTCATTTCTGCCCTGTTCTGTAGATCCCAATATTATTAAAGTGGTAGGTGATACACCTAACTTTACATATAAGAATAGGATGAGTTTATATAGAATGTTGTGTAATTCTGGACGATTTGAAAACATAATTCAAACTAAATGTATACCTAGATCTAATACTAAGCCATGTCAGAAATGTAATTTTTGTAATTTTATTAATACAAGTGCCAGTTTTATACATCCGGTCACCCAATATCATTATTTTTTATTTTATTTTATTTTATTTTACATTTGTTGACCGGGCTAGTCTAGCTGGATATATGTCCCATTTTTTCTAGAGAAGGAGGAAAAAAATTAAAAATTCAAATTATTAGTACATAATAAATAAAAAAAAAATAAAAAAAAAAATAGATGGAAAAACATTTTTTTTTTTTTTTTTTTTTTTTTTAAGTGTAAAGTAATGTTCATAGTATGTGTAGTCTACTACAGGATGAAATAAAAAATAAGAAAAAGTGTTGTGATGAGATTGTTCATTACACTTTTTCTTGTTCAGCTGATTGTAACTCACAACATGTGGTTTACCTAGCCATGTGCGGTTCTTGTCCTGCATTTTATGTGGGCAAGACCGACAGGCGACTGAGGGACAGAATTAGGGAGCACCTATACAACATAAGAATTAAATCTGTGAAAAATGCACTCTCCAAACATGTACTTGACACTTCAGCTGAACATCAGTTTAAATTCTTAGTTACACAGATTTATCACTCCACCATTCGGAGAGGTGACACATGGAACAAAACTGAACAGAATGAGGCCAAGTGGATCATCAGACTTAGGGCTGATTGTCCTCCTGGTCTTAATGACAGAGTACCTATAAAACCTGTTTTAAAAGAGAAAAGACTTAATAAACCTATATAGTATATAACTGTTTTTGATTGTAATTTGAAATCATATTAAATAAGCAAAGGTGCTTTGATTTTTTATAAAGCCAGATTTTTTATAAACTCATATTTGTTAGATGTTTTAGAAGTTAGCCTTGTTGTTGTTTCATCTTTTATATGAAATAGTTGTACTTGAAAAATATTTTTAGAAAGGATGTGATGTCATGACTTAAATCTATAAATACAGGCATTTTATTTTGAATGTTAACGGCCTGAGGAAGCCATTTAGGTGAAAGCGCTAGCCACTTGTCATCATGATACTATCCATTAGTGTTGCTGTATTGTTTTAAATAAAAAAACATCTGCTTTTATCGTATGGGACCCAGATTATTTGGATATTTGGATTGAACATTTTGGATTTATTTCAGAACTGTGTTTTACACTCAGCCTGCTTATTTCCTTTATATCTACAAATTCTATATATTTATTGTGTTCACTCTCTAATATGTTGGCTGTTTCCCAACCCTGCATAAAAACATTAGCATAACTTGGGGCTAGGGCTGCACCCATTGCAACACCATTCATTTGTACAAATATTTGCTCATAAAAATCTAAATAATTATGGCTCAAAACTAAGTCAATCATTTCCATTAATAATCCAACTGTATTTGGGGAGAACTCTTTAGATTTTAATAACTCTACCCTAACTGTTTCCATCCCTTCTTTATTGGGAATCATGGTGTACAAAGAATTGATATCTAGAGTAACCAATATATGTGAATAAGATACCTGAATTCCTTCTAATTTTTTCATACAATCATAACTATCCTTTATATAAGTAGTACAGAAGAATTTATGAACACAATTATGCTATTACTCATGCAGATATGAAAAATGCTATGAGTAAACATTATGTTGAGAAGAAATGTAAAATAAATTTCAGTTGTATAGTTTTGGATGCTGTACACCCTGATGTTACTATAGTAAATGTTGATGAAGAACTTGGTTGGTTGGAATATTGTTGGCAAGTAAGATTAAATGCTTGCTTCCCTCCAGGACTAAATAATAGGGAGGAATTTGTAATGTAATTAAAAAGGAAGGGGCTGAAACATACTGTTAGTTTTAGATAGTTTTAAATGGTTGGTATTAGGTATAGTTTTATACTTATAGCATAAATGTTTTATGATACTGTGTTTTTAAAAATGTTAATTGGTGAATGAGCCATTTAAGTATTTAAATGTATGTTTTTATTACAAAGCCATAGTCTGAAGAAGTCTCTAAGAGAAGAGACGAAAGTGCTTACTACTGGCTTTGGATCTAAATAAATCTTTTTACTGACACAGAGTTTTATTTTTCTTTTTACATTCAAGTTATTTGCCTGCTGCTATTCTGTGGACTATTAGCTAAGGGTTTGATAACTAATGCAAATAACAAATGGGATATGGGACACCCTTGCTTTGTGCCCTTGTTTAAAGTAAATCCTTAAGAAATGTAAGATCCAAATTTAACATATGGTTTGGAGTCTCTTTACAGGTTTTTAATATTCCAATAAACTGTTCTGGAAATGCAAATGCCTTTAAAGTTCTAAACAAGTACTTACAATCTACAGAATCAAAAGCTCTCTCGATATTCAAGCTAATTAGGGCCAATTTCTTGTTCATTCCTTTTGCTAAACCTTAAATAGTTACTACCCTTTTGATATCATTGTACGTTAATCTATTGACTATAAATCCTGTTTGATCTTTATTAATTAATCTACTATCTCTCTTAATCTTGTAGCGAAAATGGAAGCAGATGTTTTATAGTCTATATTTAATAATGAAAGAGGTCTATACGTGGAAACTAACATATTGTCCTATATGTGGAAACTAACTTATTGTCCTTTATTGGAAAGGCCCACCCAGACTCTGCTACACTTTGCTGTGAGGGACAGGTTGGTTTGCTTTTTATTTGTTGTATTTTGTATTCGTTTATTGCGTTTTTATATTTTGAGTGCTGTGATTTGTTTTCTTTACCTTGTGCTTTGCTTGTGTTCTGCTTTTAACTGCATATTAAAACTTCAAAAGACACCACAGCTCTGTCTCTTGTGAGTCAGGCAGAAATTAGAACTGATCAATTAAGGCCTCATACATAAGACAGAAGAGGTCACTTAAGGTTAATCATTTGTGAATTGAGGGGGTGGAGCTAGGAACTAAACCTTTTATTTAAGGGGTAAAATAAAACATTTCAGAGCTTTATTGGAAAGGCTCACCCAGACCCTGCTACACTTTCCTGTGAGGGAAAGGTTGTGTTCTGCTTTTAACTGCATATTAAAACTTCAAAAGACACCACAGCTCTGTCTCTTGTGAGTCAGGAAGAATTTTTTCCCGGCCCTGTCACTGTCGTGTTGTTAAATACCACTGTCTTTCTAGCTGCCTGCCTCTTATGTTAATTTGACCATATATTTCATTTCCTCTCTGCTTTCACTGGTTGTGTGAGTAAGCACAAAATTATCATTTTGTGAAATAACTCCCCTTCAACTATTTAAATTTATCGGCCATTATACTGTATTCCATAGTACCGGAATACAGAAGTGATCACCCCCTTTCAAACTATCTTGCTGTTTTAAAAATAGCAACTCTCCACTAAAAGTTAACTTTTTAGACAGGTAAAGCTTAAGTTACCTACTTTCACATCTAACTTCTCTAGTGCACACTGCAGTGTTTAGGATAAACCATCTTTTTCCATCTTACCTTTAAGCATCCCTGTGACTAGCACTTGCTCTAATACCTGCTGGGAAGCACTAGGAAGATTTAAACTGATACAAGCACTCAACTCTCCTTATTAATAAGGAAAAATTAATCATAGGCACTAAACAGCCTATAATTTCAAAGTACTTTGCTAAGGTAAGGGAAAACAGCTCCTGTACATTTAAAAAAAAGCACCAAACCAGGCATGTCCAAGGGTCAGCTTCCATTTATTTCTTCTGTCCACCTGGTGAATCTGGGCATACTGGGGCAATGCAGCAATTGCCTCATGTACACAGCCAACCCTCTCCTCCTACCACCCAACACTACAACCTGTGAGAGATGTACTTACATAGCCAAACTGGAAGCAAAGCTCTCTCCACCCAAGATTGTGCTAGACAGTCAAGAGGAGAAGGTTAACACCCGCACTACACCCCAAGCAACACATAGCCCTTCTAAACTCACACCACCAACACCCACACATAGCAACACTAAATCCACATATGTGGAGGCCCTTAACTGCAACCTGCCCAAGCAACAAAGACCTCTGAAGCTGAAACGTAAACAAACACCAGTCACAACCAAAGTGTCACATAGCTCACAACACCAGTGTGCCACCCAGCAACAGCCTTTAAGGCAAGACAACATACCTAACACTTCAGTCATAGGTGACTCTATAGTCAGGCACACTGATGTCCCACTCACCAGGCTGAACAAGGAGAAAATTACAGTAAGCTGCCTGTAGGGTGCCAGGATCTGCCACATAACTCATGCACTCAAGTCACTCCACAACAAGTACAAATATGACTCTGTCATTGTCCATGTTGGAGTGAATGACTTGGGACATACCTCACTGGACTACATGAAAAGAGACATGGAACGGAAGAGCTCTCGGATCATGTGGCCCAGGCAGGTGTGATCCTAGCCCTGAGCAGCATCTTGCCTTCACCCAGAATGATACCACAATATATGGACAAAATGATTGACTTCAACAATTGGCTAAGCTTCTGGTGTCATTCAAAGGGGATCCAGTATCTGTCTGCCTGGGACGACATGATTGACAGACCACGACCGTGGACGAGGGTAAGACAGTCCACACAGCCTATCTGGACCTCGCCAAGGCCTTTGACACCATCCCCCACTCTGGAATCATAGATAAACCTACTAAGTTAGGCATTAATCCCTACGTCACTCGATGGGTTGCCAACTAGCTTACTGACAGAACCCACACTGTAAAAGTAGCTGACTCCAAATCCAGCTCCAGACAAGTGACAAGTGTAGTACCTCAGGGTTCAGTCCTGGGACCTCTCTTGTTTGGCATCTACTTCTCTGAAGTACAGGCTAACACTAAGGGACTCTGGCTAACAAAGTTCGCAGATGACTGCAAACGGGGGAGCCATTATTGAATCCCAAATGATGTCGATAATCTACAAAAGAGCCTTACAGAAACAGATGCTTGGTGCCAGAACCATGGGCTCAAGCTCAATGCCAAGAAATGTATAGTTATCCCCTTTGGGAAAAAACATGTACCCGTGAATGACCACATAGGTGGCAGTACACTGAAAGTGTGATAAGAGACTTAGGGACACAGGTAGACAGTGGTCTCACCTTCAATAACCACATCGCCAGAAAAGTCAGGAAATCCTTCTATGTGGCACACCTCATCATTAAGGGCTTTTCATCCAGAAAAAAGGAGGTCATTGTCCCACTGTACTCATCCCTCATTAAACCTATTATAGAATACAACGCCCCATTTGGTATGTACCTCTCAAGACATCTGCAACAACTGGAAAGGCTGCAGAAATACCTCACTAAAAGAATCACAGGCCTAAAACATATGCCCTATGCTGACCACCTTAAATAACTCCAGCTATACTCTGTCGCATATCGTCTACTCTGAGGCGATCTCTGCTTAACATACAAGCCCATGTCAAACCCAGAGCTGCTGGACATGCTAAACTTAAAGAAATCCCAATCCCTCAGAGCCACACGCTCCAGGGATCTAAACCTTGTCATCACAATAAACAAAACATGCTGGAGGGATAGGTTCCTGACCCAGAGACTCCACAGACTCTCCCCAGACTCTGGAATAGACTGCCCATACATGTCAAGCAGAGCGCCTCTTTGGCCCTCTTCAAAAGGAACCTTGATGACTGGATGGGAGAAAAGAAATTCACCCCTGGGATCACGTCAGTCACCCTGCTAGACAGGGGTCCAGAGAAGTAAATAGTGTGGGAAGAAATAGCCAGGGAATTGTTATGGCTAGGCTTGTATAGGCCCTAGGGCCGATAGCCTAGTACCAACCTATGAGCCTTGTTTAGGTATAGGTGAGATTACAGAAAATATCTTTAGGGGTCTTAAGTGTTTTTATTAGAAAAGCACTTAGTTTTTATTAGCACTATAATAGATAATCTTATTTGGACGTTCAGTATAAATTAAATAAAAGCTATTATTTGTGGCCAGCCTGCACTCAGGAAAGACTGTACAGACAAAAAAAATGATATTATCTTTAATTCCCAGGATTCCAACACTAAAACTGTAAAAATGCACATGTAGTAGTTGCAGATGTTCAAGACTATGTGTTGCTATGCTCAGACCCTGCAGCAGACTACAGTTTGATTCCTACAACCTCCTATTACTTCACTTAACCAGACATTGCTCTCAAATTACCCCAGAAAGAGTCTGTGTGTCTAATGAGCTTCAGGGGCAACTAGTGCTATTGGAATGCAGGACTGCAGCCCCCCGAGCTGTAAAAGAAAGACAAAAAAGAAATAAAATAATTAGCTGCAAGTCCCGGAACTCTGCGCATGCGTGCAGGAATCCAGACTGCTGTTTAACCAGTCTGGATTAGGAAGAGAAGGCATCAGAGTACACATGCCCAGAAGTTTGTAACCGCATATATTGGAAGGGGATCGGACTGCAACGTCTGCAGGCATGTATAGATAGCTGCTCTCGCAGGAAGAAGGGACTTTGTATTTCTTTCGATCTAAGCTGCTGCAGTCTGGTGGGAAGAAGGACTTTGGAGAATGAAGCTGGTGTGAAGAAGGGACTTTGAAGAACACAGCAGGAATTCCAAACTTGTGTGTGTGTGTGTGTGTGTGTGTGTGTGTGTGTGTGTGTGTGTGTGTGTGTGTGGGCATGCATGCATGTGAAATGCCCCAATTAAATATACCTGGTGGCCAGAGAAAAACTCAGGAAATATACCTGGTGGCTAGAGAGTAACTCAGGCTCAAACCCTGTACCATGAGTGCAGGTAACAAGAGTCTGAATTCCCTACCCACCACCACTTGTAAAAACTATTCAGATTTTTGCCTCATATTTTTGCTCTGTTCTGTTCCTCATAAAATCTGTGGTTTTCTGGATTTTCAATTTACTAAATAATGACAGGCATTTAAATTTCAGACTTCATATTCTTCCGAAAGTACATAGTAACACAAAACCTTTTATTCTAGCAATTTTGTAAGTTTATAAGATCAATATTTGAAATTTGTCCCTATTTTTTGTGCTGTATTCACCCATTATTGGCTTTGTCTACATTTTTTGTGCCAAGTGGTTGAGAGCTATGCTGAGAAATGAATTCACTAAATGATAGCCATTCAAGTTTCAGTCTTCCCATCTTTTAAGAAACAGCTGATTTGGCATAGTGGTATGTTGCTCTGACTGTAGTGCACAGGGTCCTAGATTCAAGAAAGGGGAGTGAAATGCACGGTGGTAACACATTTTATTCTAGCAACTTTCCAAAGATTACACAAGCAATGTTTAAAATGTGTCCCTGGTTTTTGGGCTTTTGTCCCCCCCCCCCCATAAAGTTTGGCTTTTTACAGATTTCTTGTGTTGCAAAGTTGAGAGATACAGTTGAGTGTCGAGTGGATTTTAAAAGGAGATGAGAGCTTCAGGGGAAGAGAAGTTTACTGCTGCTTATGCTGAGTCTGCTTGCATTGTTAATACCACAACAGGCTGAATACTTGCTTTTGATGCAGAAGGCTGTGGGTTCTACTCCCACAGTATGCAGATGCATTGCTGATACTGTACTGTTGTACTTTTAAAGGGGGTAGATACTGCAGTCCTGAGAATGTCCTCTTTGGCAGAGATACCTAGTAACTATGAACCTGTTATCCGTTTGCCACCCATTCCCTACTGCAATATTACTAGCTTATCATTTTGTTTAATATAAAACAGACAATTTATTCCTCAAGGGCAACAGGCACTTTATTTATAGATTAAACAATGAAATATAAAGTTGTTTGCTAGCAGCAACCTCTTCATTAGTTACAGATCTCTTTAATGTGGAATTATTTAGATGACTTTTACTTCTGCAGAGATTGTGCATATTTACTGATACTGGCTGATCGTAGAAGTTTGAGTAGACTTTTATGATGGAAATGTTCTGAATTGGGCAGTTTTGTCATAATTGGTGCACGCATTTTGTTTCATTGTTTATTGGGAAAATGTTTTTTCAAAATAATACATTTAAAACACCCTCTAACAATTGTACTGTATTATACAAGGAATATAACTTAATACAATCAGGAAGGTGTATCAAAGAACACATGTATGTTTCATGTGCAAGGGGCCTATGACTTGAAAACAGCCCAAAGTTAATCTTTATCTGCCACTGGCCAGATGTATTTTCTTTGAATGTGGGTTTTAATGCTGTTTAAATGAATGTGAGTTTCAAGGCAGAGAAGTTTTTATGCTAAGTCTATTTTCATTGTGAGATTGCTTTGTTTAGCAGGTGTCTGTTAGTGTTTGTGCTGTAGAATGTAAAATAAAACTTTTAAATGAAATCCAAATGATCATAGACGTAAAGCACATTACAGTGTATATGGTAAATGGGACGAAATAACCACGTAATGGGACATTGGAATGGCTGCAGGGGGTGGCCCCATTCGACCATGATTTTGTGAGGGGGGGAAGGACGGCAAACTCAAAGGCAGCCCTGGCTGAAGTATACCTCTGAAATGTCCAGATCTTCGCAGAATGAATCGATTTTTGCTTCTTATTTTGGTTTGTTTCTCATAAAAGTGCTGGTTTTCTGGCAAAGAATTTAGGAATGAAGTCACTAAATAATGACAGACATTGAGTTTCAGACTTCATACCCTACAGAAAAATGCATGCTAAAACAAGACCTGTTATTCTATCAACTGTCTAAGTTTTTACAAGACCAATTTTTTGTACTGTTTGTATGTTCCCCCAACATATTTAGCCTTGTCCAGACTTCCTGCAGTAAGAGGTTGAGAGGTACGCGCAAATAAAAATCTTTATAGAATTAGGTATATCCAAACCACTCAATTGTCCCCAATTTTGACTCAAAATGTTGCTCTCCCCCTAATAATCCCTCCGCAAAATGGCAATTTTGGAAGAAAGCGTGGAGGGTTTACAATAAATAAATAATTGTAATGATCAGAGTTACAGATTACATTGATTTCAGAAATGAATGTAGATTCTCTTATTTTGGCAGCTGCTCAACTTAACAGTACTAATATTTTAAAAAGTGTCCCTTCTTTGACAGGTTTTTAGCTGTATTGTGTGGCTATTTTTTATTTTTGCATCACATTTTTGGTCCGTTTTTCATAAAATTGTGGTTTTCTGGCAAATTAGTGGCGAATCATTAAAGACTGAAGTTAGAAAATAATAGACATTTGAGTTTCAGACTTCATACCCTTTAGAAAATTCATACTAATACAAGACCTACTATTCCATTATATTTCTAAGTTTATATGAGCAATATTTAAAATTGTCCTTATTTTTGGGCCTTTGTCCACTTCTATTTATGGTTTTGTCCAGATTTCTTGCTGTGAGGTTGAGAGGTATGACAAATGTGTTAGGGCCATCATTGTCAGACAGAGACATTTCAAATTGTGACATAAGTGTTGTACCCCACTCCCCCATGTAGTGACTCTGGATGTGTCCAAGCAAGGCAAGGAACAGTTATGCAGTGTAAGTGTGCAAAGTATCCCCCTCCCCATCCAAGGTAGACACAAGTACTACAGTGGCTTTTCATCTGTCCTTGATTTTGCAGAATGTTCTGTTTTTCTGTCACATTTTATATAGTTGATTTACACTTATTATTCAGAAAATGCATGTTGTTGCAGTGCCTATTGCTTTAATGACCATCAGGTAAGCTTGTCTGAGACTGTAAGATGCAAGTAAGCTTTAATAATCATACTGTTACAGAATTACCAACATTGAAAGCCTTTTTGTTGTTGGCATGCAGAGAATATTTACATAACCAGATAACGTATAAGCCTTAGGTATTGAAATGCTTATGACAGTATTTGTAATAAAGGACAGGATTATAGTATTTTTAGAAGCTCGTTACATTTGTTGGAGACTTGCAGTCATCTTTGCAGGCTGTACCCGTAAACTAAACAGAATGCCAATCTATCGTGTGTAGTCCATAACCTGTGCAGTAATCCTTTAAGCAATTTATCTTGAGCTTGTTTCTTGTTTGCTGTTCATTTTTTTACTTTCATCATGTTTTCCCCATGAAACAAGTAGATAGTTGTTGTCAAGCAGCAGGTTTTTTTTCGATAAGAAAGATTTTTACAAATGGGGGTATCACAGATATTGCTACTTTCAGCATGTTACTTGGTACTTTTATAAAGCTGAATGTAAATTATAATTAGAACAGTACAAGGAGAAGTGGTATGAGTTGAGTGCTGCATGTTTTTTTACACTTGATTTTTACTGCCATTCTAGTAATGTATTTAAATTTTTTTTCATGCCTCACAACCTTTCTGTTTCCATCTAGATATTAAGTAAGTTGTCATGTAGTCAATGCACTGAAATATTTTTTTTCTTCTCCACTTCATTTTGTCTTGATTGGACTCTCATAGTGATGGTTTGGCACCCAGGCAGCATATTTAATTAAAGAGGAAAACATGTAAAGAGCAGTCCAACCACCAGGCTGAATAAACTTTTAACAAAAACACAAGTTTAAAATCACAGAATTATAAGCACTTTTGGGACTAAGCCCTTCCTCAGACAAAAACACATTTCAAGCAGATAATATTTAAACAAATGACATCCAATCACAACCTAGTATTGCACCCTTCTTCTTTTTAGGGCAGGTTTCAAAGGAATGACATCACTTAAACCAGGAGGTTTTGATTCACTTCACCAGATTCACCTAACTGTATTCTGTGTGATTCACCAAGTCACCTCCCCTAACATTAACATTTTATTTATTTTATTTTATTTTACATTTGTTTACTGGGCTAGTCCAACTGGATATATGTCCATTTTCAGTGGAGGCCCGGGGAGAAAAGCTCCACTACAAACTACTAAACAATGTCAAGATATACATAATCTACAAAAATACAGAGAAAAAAAACATATGTAATAACTTTTAAACAGGTTGTATTAACTTTTGAGTAAAATCAAAAACCTAGGATGGAGAAGAGAAAGAAAGGATAAGAATATTAAATACTTCATTAGAGTATGAAGAAGAGAAGAAAGAGAATGGGTGTTAAGGAGTCGGATAATGATGCAAAAAAGAGAGAGCTAACCTGGGTTATGACAAGAGCATAGCCAATGCATATTTAGGAAGGATTTTAGTTTAGTTTGAAATTGGGAGAGTGATGTTAAGGATGTAAGTTCCTGTGGTAACTTGTTCCATATTTTGCCAACTGAGTTTGGAAAATGTGGAGTCACCTGCTGAGTTTTTGGATCGGGATGTTTGGACCAGTATTTTGTTGGTGGAGCGTAGATGCCTCAGATTGTTATAGGGTGTTATGAGGGTGGAGAGTATTGGGGTGTTTTCAGGGTGATGTAGGGCATTATGGGCAATAGTGAGTTGATAGTATTGTATGAGGTGTGGTAGTTCCATCCAGCCAAGCTTTTTGAGATTTAAACAATGATGAGTTCTATATGGAGAGGCAGTTGCAAATCTGGCAATATTATTATATGAAGAGGTAAGTTTGCTAAGATTATGTTTAGAGAGATTTGTGTATATGGAGGAAGCATATAAAAGGGTTGAGATTAAGTGAGTTCTGGCTATGGTAGTTTTGGCTTCAGGAGTAAGAAAAGATTTGATTCTATAGAGAGAGCCTAGTTTTTCTACAACCTGCAGTACCATAAACTTAAACCTATGCCCAGAATTTTGTTTAATCTGCTGAAACAGTGCATTATGTACATTCTATAATCTAATAGCTGAAAGGTGCTTAAAAATCCTTTGTTTTAACATACAGTTCATTTTCCCCACATAAAATGAGGTACAACACTGACACAGAGCTAAATAAATTACATTTTGTGTCTTGCAGTCTGCATATCTATTCAAATAATATTTTTTACTAGTTACAGGATGTAAAAAAACGATTATCTTCCATAATGAATGGGCAAGCCTTACACTGTCTGCACTGAACAGTTCCTTTTCATTGGGTTATATTTCTATGCCTGGTCTTGTGTTCCTGACTAAATAAGTCATTCAGATTTTTATTCCTTCTAAAACCAAATGAGGGGTTCCCTTCCTACCATATTATCAATTCTGTCATCAGCCTGCAAAATTTTCCAATTATGTCTAATAATATCACATACACCCTCTATGTCATTACTATATGCCAACATCAACCTTACATTGTCATTTCTATTAGAATCAAACGCAAGGGATGTATCACCTTCAGAAGGCATTTCTGTGGAGAACCATGGCCTAGCTTTTCCCCTTTGATTAAGTTTACTACTACTTATGTTTTTTTTCTATTTTAGTTTTCTATGGCCTCTTTTATTCAAATTTATTACTAATTCTGAACCTTTAGTGGAGGACTCCATTATATATATTTTTTTGTCTGCCATATTTAATTAAAGTCCCAGTTTTTGTGGTTTTGAGCATAGCACCGCCTCTTTCTAGTTGACCGCACCCCTCCCCATTGGCCCCACCCATTCAGCTGTCTCCTGCAGCCCCCCTTTGATTTGAAAGCTCTAAAGGTAGATTACCAGTAATGCCTATAATAGAAACAGGGTTCTAATTTTGTTAGTATGGTTGAAGAGAAAAATGGGGTTTTAAAAACCTCAGAGCCCAAAAAGGGCTGTATATATATATATATATATATATATATATATATATATATATATATATATATATACATAATATAAATAAATAAATGAACCAGACCTTCAGAAACACTGTTATAGATCCTTATGGCTAACTCCGAAGTGAAATGCCACACTGCTGAAATCTTTTTGTGGTTTTGCTGTAACAAAATAAACTACTTAAGAAACTCCGGTAAATATTACTCTGCACTCACATAAAGAACACCACACCAGGAACTCCTCACGTGTCAAGCATGGACCACGCCAAAGCATTACAAATTTCAGAGTTTTATTAAAATGACGAGCTAAGCACTTTCATGCCTTAATATTAACGGGACTTTTTCAGAGTTAAAACTTATCAATACTGACTTTTCTTATATATAACGTGAGCTCCTCCCTTACCATACGTCCGCACTGAAAGAGCTGCATTGTACATTTAAAGTTATACAGGCATCCTATTTTAACCTGCATACATTCAAATCTATAAACAAACAAATAAATAACTTTATTTAACAGGTATGTAATATATTGTTATACAAAAAGTATCTAATTTTTGTTTATATAATGAAAATCAATAATACCATAAAGTAAAATGTGTAAATATATAAATAGCTGTAATGGGAAGGAAATGCACCTTAAGTAAATATCATTAAATTGTATTTTGCAACCCCAAAGAATGAATTTATAAAAACTTGTCTTGATCATCGTGTTTAAAATTATACAACCATCCCATTCTGTTTACCTTAAAATCTACAGATCTGTATAAATAAGTTAGGTAACAAATATAGTAAATAAACATCATTCTAGTTGTTTGTATGGTATAGAACTGTAACAGCATAACAGGTCTGACTGCAAATACAATATCGGCTTTTAAAAGCCAGTATTGGATTACAGATCAGGATTGGATGATAACGCCATTCCAATACTTTGCAGCCAGGGCAGTTGCCCCACTCTAACAATACTACTACTTGCTAGGCCATTGACATATGAGGATCTTGAAAAGCCTAGCCTTACACTGCCATCATAGTTTTCAGCCCTTGTAGTTTGCATACAAATAACCCAAACACAGGCAAATATTTCTGTTATTATTACTAGGAATATTATATTTAACACTACCTAAAAAAGGTAGGGTTACATTCATCACAGGCATTGTTTGCCGGTATGGAAATTCACTGCACATTTGATCAAATTTCCACTTCATTGATTGATTACTTTGTGTTTTGTGTCCAGGATCACAGAATGGTGGGGAAGGGAAAATTTTCTTTTTCCACATTAATGCTCAGTCTCAGAGTTGGTCTATGGTGTAGAGGACAAAAGGGGGAAACCTCCTGCAAAAAAAATAGTTTTTTTTCTTTTTTTACTTCTTTTTTGATGTATAAGCTGTGCAGTGTTGTGAGTTGATATAATGTGGCTCAGTGTAACACATGTCCAATGAAGGCAAGTATAACTGAACAGCACCATTCAAAACAATAATGCTTTAGTTCATCTCAAGCATAAGCTGATGTTCAGGGCAATCAGGGTGAGGCACTTCACAAGATGGCAATGCAGGAGGCTTTTCATTTATGTTTTTTGTTACTTTGGTTAACAGGGTTAGCCCTACTCGGTAGTTCTGACAGAAGGAATTCAAGAAAAAAATCTTATTGTAATGCGCATCAGTCAACACTATGAATATATTTATACATAAAGTCAGATCAGACGGTGTAAACATGTAGTCAAATGTCATTAAAAAGCAAGTAAAAAACAAAACAAAACAAAAACTAATGCAAAGATAGTCAACAGTAAGCAAAAAAATGGAAACATCTGTTTGATCATATGTTAAAATCATTTGTCTTCACACAGCTCATAAGACTGTAAGTAACAAAGTATAACATTTCAACTTTATGGAATCCCAAACCAGTCAATAATAGGATTGGAAAGCTACTTTTTACAGAGGTCATTATTAAATAAATGACAACTATGCCATGTCAACAAGATAACACTGTTATATCAATCATCAACTAGGACTACCAAAGGCAAGAAAGAGAGAGAGAGAGAGAAAAACTGTAAAACTTTATAGTGAATTCCGCAGAATCACAATTGTTTGATTTACTCAAGGCTCTGGCTACTTTAACTCTCGCACCCAGTCCAAATGGGGACAGTAAGCTTAGAAAGGCTGCTCTGAAACTTCTGTAACTGAGAAGCTGTTCACACATCTGACTCTATACTGCAGCTCACATGTGAAAGTAGATCATCACCTGTCTGCTCCTCAACATTCTGCCAATGCAGCATGGTTTTTGTACATGGCAAGTCAGAAAAAAAAGTTACATGTATTTAAATAACCTGGTTTTCATATCATTGTACAACTTCAGCCAGTAAAAGGAAAACGTCTCCTCAGCCGTCTTTTTTTTCCTGTCTGAAGCACACAGCTGGTGAATACCATTTTACTCCCATGATCTATCCCATATTATGCACATGTCCATACAGTAACTTCTTCTGTGAAATGTTATGACAAGAGCCACTAGAAAAATGCAAAAAATGTTATTAATTAACGTGGAAATACTGTAGAAATTGCAAGCTTCAGTACACAACCTTCTTCTCTTTAATATTCTTTGTATTATATGCAGCAGTTTCCATTAATTATATATGATGACTGACAGATGAGTTGCCATGTGTTGACACTTTCAGGTTGGATTTCTCTTAAATGCAATGCAGACTAAACTTTATATAGTGCATTTCCAATGCCTCTAAACAACACAGTCACAGCAATTCGTGCATGTTTGGCATTCATTCAGGTACTTTATCTTGAACAAATTATAATGAAAACTTAATAAGCTCTGTTGATTTGGCTGAAAAATAAATTTATACATCAATTATTGTACTGGTGGTCACCCACTCAATACATTTGGCAGCAAAAATTAATGCCAAAGCTATTACACTGCAAAGCACATAACCTAAAACACTGATAACAGCACAATCTTCATAAAAATGGTTAGTAAAGGTAATGATTGATGTATGTTTTATGAACATGCTATTAGATCACTTAAGCCTGCAAGGAATCCTGGAATTTGAATCCATTTAACAAATTCAACATTTTAAGAGACAATTCATCTAAATTTCTTATTTAAATTACATTTTAGTATAATTAATTTATTGTAGGATAACTCTCTGGTATACTGAATAAAACTTTGTGGTCACTGCTTATTCAAGGTGAATACAGGCATTTTCACTTCTTCTCCTATATACTGGGTTACTACATGTCACTGTTTGTGCAGGACAGTCCCTATTTGGGCAGCTATGTCCTCCAAAAAACATGAAAATGGCAATGTCCTGAAATTCTAAAAGACATTTTTTTTAAGTTTCATTTAACAGTTGCATTAAACTATTATAAGAATCTGAAACATCTAAATATTACATGCACAAGCAACTCTACTTCTACAAGAATACACATTTGGCTTACAAGTAAAATTTAATCTGTTCTACTGATTTTAGGCATGGCTTGTCCTGAAAAATCCTACATTTTTATAAAGAAAAGTCTCACTTTGGGTACTTTAAAAGGTGTTAGTTCAACATACCTATTGTTTAATTCTCTGCAGCTGAAAAAAATCACTGTTTTAATCAGGTTTCATATGATCAAAAACTCTTACATATAGCCTGAATGATGCAGAGTAAATCATTAGAAACACGAGTTAATCCTGTTTTTATTACTGTATACTGCAAGATTTTGTTAACTCATTAACACCTATGTAGTGTGGAAAGTCACACCTCTAGCAGCCCATACAAATTTTGCATTCCAAAGCATTTTCTGAAAAAAAAAAAAAAAACTAACATGCACAGGATAAACAAATGCAAATATTTCTGAATAATCAAAGCTATTAAAATAATAGAAGCTAAAAAGACCACACCAAGTAGAAAAGTATAAGTTACAGCCTTCCTGGTGAAGTGACAGCAACAAATCATAACGCTCATAAAGCTTTGTAAGCCAATAAAAAATGAATTAAAAAAGCTGCACAAAAACGAAGCCACAACTATTTGGCTGCAAAGTCAAATCAGAAAGAAAAAACCTCAAGCCAAAATATAAAATGTGTAAACATAAGACGAAAAAATCAGCTAGCACCTCGGGCTGATAGGTTCATAAGTTGGTACTGGGCTATCTGTCCGAAGGCATATATTAGCCCAGCCACGTTGTGTGGTATTCACCACCCCTTTAGTAGTTCCCTAGACCCTTGTACTAGCAGCTAGTACCCTTGGCCCCTATCTAGTAGTGCTGTTGGTGTGATCCCCAGTGTGAACTTTCTGTTACCCATCCACTCATCAAGGTCCCTCTTGAAGAGTGATAGTGAGGGGCTCTGTCTTATGTAGATCGAGACCCTGTTCCATGGTAAGGGAAGTCTCTGCGAAGGGAATCTATCCATCCAGCATGTTCTATTCATTGTTGTGTTCATAGGTTCATACTAGGCTATCTGCCCTAGGGCATTTATAAGCCTAGCCAGAGTGTGTATGGCTTTCGCCACCCATTTTAAATTAATTTTGCTATGCCCTTTTTCGAGGTTAGTATACTGTGTCTCTGTCTAACAGTGACACAGAAGTGATACCCGGGGTAAACCTACGATCTCCCATCAACTCATCAAGATTCCTCTTGAAGAGAGTCAATGAGGGACTCTGCCTAACCTGGACTGGGATTTTATTCCAGAGTGAAGGGAGCCTCTGGGTTATGAATCTGTCCCTCCAGCATGTCCTATTTATTTCAGTGCTGAGGTTTAAGTCCCTCGAGCGCGTAGCTCGATGGGATTTGGATTTTCTGAGGTGCAGCATGTCCATTAATTCCGGGTTGGACATGGCTTTATACGTCAGGCACAGATCGCCTCTGAGCAGGCGGTATGCCACTGAGTAGAGCTGGAGTTTCTTTAACCGGGCAGCATACGGCATCTGTTTGAGCCCCTTGATCCTCTTGGTGAGGTACTTTTGGGGTCTTTCCAGTTGCTGCAGGTGTCTGGTGAGGTACATCCCAAAAGGGGCATTGTACTCAATTATGGGCCTGATGAGGGATGAGTAAAGAGGCACGATGACCTCCCCTGATCTAGATGTGAATCCTTTCATGATTAGGTGGGCTATATAAAATGGTTTTCTAACCACTTTGGCCACGTGGTTGTCAAATGAGAGATTGCTATCAACTTGGGTCCCCAGGTCCCTAATTACTTCTTCTGTACTTAATGGATTACCACCTATGTGGTAATTTGTGGGCACTTCGTTTTTGCCAAAGGGGATGACTATACACTTTTTGGCGTTTAGCTTGAGGCCATGGCTCTGGCACCAGTTTTATCTTTCTATGAGGCCCTTTTGGAGGATGCTTGTGTCGGCTGGAGAGTCTATTATGGAGCCCAATTTGCAGTCATCTGCGAACTTGGTCAGCCACAGTCCTTCCATGTTGGCCTGTACCTCTGAGAAATATATAGCGAACAAGAGAGGTCCCAAGACTGAGCCTTGTGGGACACCACTTGTAACTGGTTTGGAGTCTGACATGGCTCCAGCTATTCTAACCATGTGGGTTCTGTCCTTGAGCCAGTTTGCAACCCATCTAGTGACATAGGGGTTTATATTTAAGCTGGTGAGCTTATCTATAATGCCTGAGTGGGGTATTGTATCGAAGGCTTTTGCGATGTCCAGGTAGGCTGTGTGGACCACCTTCCCCTTGTCAATGGCCTTGGTGACTGTTTCAAAGAAATCGACCAGGTTTAAGAGGCAGGATCTGCCCTTAACAAAGCCGAACTGGGTAGGATCCAGTGTCTGTAGGTCCCCAATATCTCTATTTATAAGGTCCATGATGATCCTTTCCATAGCTTTGCAGACCAAGCTAGTGAGACTTATGGGGCGATAGTTTCCAGGATCTGTTGAGGCACCACCTTTGTGGAGAGGGACCACTGTTGCTGTATGTCACTCTTTGGGTACATATCCTGTAGTAAGGCTGAGATTGAACAGTAGTTTTAGGTTTGGGTTTAGCTCTTCTTGGAGTTCATGTAGGACGCAGCCCGGGACACCGTCTGGTCCCATTGATGCCGTGTTTCTTGCTTTGGAGAGGGCAGCTCTTACCTGAGCATCTGAGATGTCAGGGGGGCAGCACTCTGCTGGGATAGATATTAACCCTTTTGGTGGTGGGGGGGGGGGAGTTTGTGCTGAACCTGTCAGCTAGGATGTTGGCAATGTCTGTGGATTCGGTGTATTTTTTGTCATTTTGGACTAATTCTGAGCATATCTGGGAATTCCCACCCAGGTTCCTAACATAACTAAAGAAAGCCTTGTGATTATCCTTAGTGTCCTGTGCATATCCCTAGAGCATGTAGCTCGAGTAGATTTGGTTTTGCTAAGATGGAGCATGTTCAACAATTCTGGGTTGGACATGGCTCTGTGCGTTAGACAGAGATCGCCTCTGAGAAAGCGGTATGCAACAGAGAACAGTCTTAGCTTTTTCAATCGTGCTGCATAGGGCAACTGTTTGAGGCCAGTAATCCTCTTGGTTAGATACCTCTGTGGTCTCTCCAGCTGCTGGAGATGTCTAGCAAGGTACATTCCAATTGGTGCATTGTACTCAATAATGCGTCTGATGAGGGAAGAGTAGAGGGGCACCATTACATCCTTAGATCTTGATGCGAACCCTTTCTTGATCAGATGGATCACATAGAAGGATTTTTTAACCACTTTGGCAACATGGTTATCAAAGGAAAGCTGACTATCTACTTGGGTCCCTAGATCCCTTTACTTCTACTTCAGATTTCAGGGGATTACCTCCTATGTTGTAGTTTGCAGGTACTCTGTTTTTTCCAAAGGGGATTACTACGCATTTTTTTGCATTTAGCTTGAGACCATGGCTTTGACACCATGCATCAGTCTCATTTAGGCCCTTCTGGAGGATCTCCATGTCGGCCAGAGACTCTAATATAGCACCCAGTTTGCAGTCGTCCACAAACTTAGACAGCCACAGCCCTTCCGTGCTTGCCTGTACTTCTGAGAAGTATATGCCAAACAGGAGGGGCCCCAGGACAGAGCCCTGAGGCACACCACTCGTTACTGGTCTGGATTCGGACATAGATCCCGCTACTCTTACTTTATGGGTTCTGTCTGAGAGCCAGTTTGCGATCCATCTTGTGACGTAAGGGTTTATGCCCAGGCTGTTGGGCTTATCAATAATACCTGAATGGGGAATGGTGTCAAATGCTTTGGCAAGGTCAAGGTAAGCCGTGTGTACCTCCTTTCCCTTATCTATAGCCTGAGTAACTGTCTCAAAGAAATCCACCAGGTTCAGGAGGAAAGATCTGCCCTTGACGAAGCCGAACTGTGTGGGGTCCAGCGACTGGAGGTTCCCAATCTCTCCATTTATGAGTTCTATAATGATTTTACATATCAGACTGGCCAGGCTTATTGGTCGGTAGTTCCCAGGGTCAGTTGTGGCCCCACCCTTAATAAGAAGCATAAAGGGATACTCAGGACTGAGAAAAAATACAGAGCATAAGTAGCTGATGAGCAGAAAGGACATGATAAAAAACGTGTTCAAGAACTTCTGTTAAAATGCTAGTGTCACCACAGGCCTTGATTTGGATATTTGAGGACATGGATTTTTTTCTGTCAGAGAATATGTTGATTTGCCTCAAGAAATGTCTTGTTTTTCTAAGAATGACAGACAAGTCACTTCTGATTAAATCACTTTAGGCTGCTTTGCCTTTTTTGCAGGTGTTCTACACTAGTATACAGACTAAGTTTGTCAGTTTGGGCTCTAAGATTTTTTACACAGAATATAGCAATTGCTAGTGTGAGTGATTACTAAATGAGGTTTCTAAGTAAGCCAGTGGGTGTGCCTGCCTAATAACGTCTTAACTTGGGGAGGGATAATTGTCCTGTAGTGGGAGTAGGACATTATAAAGGCAATACAAGGAGCAATACAGATCAGTCAATGACATATATCTAATTTATGTGAGAGAGAGATTCACCCTCAAAGGAGATGGTCTTGCTGGGATGCTTCATCTTCTTACTGCAGATAGAGCTCCAGTAGGAAGGAAGGGTCACACAAGTATAGACCAAGCAGTGATGTGGTCATGAGCTTTGTAGGGTGAAAAGTGTATCTAGTCTAGTGGTAACCTGTATCAAAATGAAAGGTTATGGATGGTTGTTTCATTAACAGCCTGGATAAACTGTTTATCAAATAAAAGGTTAGACCCATTTGTTCCAATGGTAATCTGGCAGAAGCTGTGGGTAGTAGCTGGTGTTCTGTATAGGTGGAATGCAGCTTAGGACACCACAACAAGTTAAAGAAGTCCAAAATTAATGGCTTGTTTGTCACCACTAAGGGTAAACAGATCTATGTGTGGAACATTGTTTGTCGAAGCATGAGATTTTGCAAGACAAAACATTCCCACGGCCAGTGCAAAGGACAGGGCTTCATTTTTTTTTGCCAAAATAAAAGCATATTACTATAGCATTTGAGTTGCTTATGCTATTTTACATACCATTTATGTGTTTTGGATACAAAATGGATGCCAAAGTGGTGCAGCAGTAGCGGTGGCGCCTCACAGCAAGAGCTCCTCCGGTTCGATTCTCGGCTGGTGTGCCTTCTGTGTGGAATCTGAATGTCTTCCCTGCATTCGTGTGGGTTTTCTCTGGGTACTCCGGTTTCCTCCCACATTTCAAAGACATGCATCTGGAACATTTCTCCCCGGGCCTCCACTGAAAATTGGCTTCATTCCAAGTCAGACTTTCCCAGTAAACAAATGTTAAATAAATAATAAATAAATAAAAATAACCATTTTACTCAACTATTAAAGAAAACTTTGGAAATATTTTTGCCCTAAAATCTCAAGACGGTTACCATTTTTGAGTTTTTTCACTGGACACAACTGCCCACAGAGTGACAGGTGGTAACCCTACTATGATGGACTTTTTCTATAAATGTGAACCTGTGGGAAGCGTTCCGAAAAGAATACACTGAGAATTTTTGACGTTTATAGCCTCTAGTTGAATTCCCTTGGCATCAGCATATGTGTTGCTCTTGCTAGTCATTACCTGATACTTTGAAAACAGAGGTTTAATAGTTTGGCTCTGCTGAGGATCATACTTGACATGTCAGGTCTTGCAGTTACAAAGTCATGGAATAATATGGCTGTTTTCATTTTTAAGCCAGTTTACACATACTGGTTACAGCAGACTAAGAGAGCTGCACATCCTTTGGGTACTCATATGTACCAGTTGTAAGGAAATAAGTTCAAGTATCATTAACTCAGAGGAACTCCTTCTGTAATACACTGACATTTGAAACACTTGCTACACTCTCCCAGATAATTCTCGGTACAAAATTATGAAGTGAGAACAAGAATAAACCTCCGTCTACCTGATGTGGGAATGATACTATCTTATGCCTGCCCCATAAATGCCTCTGAAAAATCCACTCCTAGAAAGGAGAAAGACAATAACATTAAGCAACTCTGCAGTTGTTTCATGAAGCTAAATTAATACAACTGTGCAACCAGTATCATGGTACAAGGTGCACTCATGGAGATCAGAGTCTTCGCTTCAGTATCCCAGCCCTGTGCTAGAACTCTAGCCTTGGTGTCTTGTGAGGCACAGGCTGGTCATTCACCTGAAAACCTGACATTATCAAACTTGTGTTAGACTAACAAGACAGCTTGCTTTACTTGAACACAGTAAGTGTTACTACAGAGTACAAAAGGGCTCTCGATATTCTTACCGATTACTATCTAGAAAACTCTCTTGGTTTTTATGCTTGAGCTACTGACTGCCATTGCATTCACTGTGATCTTTAATGCCATACTTTGGAAGGGGGCCTCATCGTGCTATAAATGACCATGAGGGTGGGCATACCTATCCCTGAGAGAAGGTATGTAGAGGGTCATGTGACATAGCATCACCTTTCAAAGGAGGCAACAAGTCTACTATGAACTTGGCTATGGAACATGCCTACAACTCATCAAGCCATATGGTAATCATCAGTTCGGTCTCATGGAAGCACATACTTGCATGGGGAAGGTTTAGTGAGACATCATGGTGACACAGATAAATACTACACCAAAAGAGGGGAGTTGGAGTAACCTAGAAAACACCTGGCTTGCTGAATACATAATGGCTTCCCCATGGCCTCTTGGACTGACATGGGGGCTGGTAAGCTACTCGGTGGACATTTAGATGGGTTGATGGTTGTATCAGTCATTCCCTGCAAGTCCAAGGACTGGCACAGCAGTAGCAGAGTACTGGATAATCATTTGGTGAGCAATTCAGCCACACAAAAAGCTGATATTCTGTGGACAGAGTCTAAATCAGCCTTTCTCTGTGCATGAATGACAGCTTTCTGCAGTTGGCTGTCACCTACAGCAGTGTCGCAAGTGTCACTTGACAGGAACAATCTGGCTGGAGACCAGTTAAAGAAAGGCAGATGGTTAGCAGACAGAGAGACTAAAACATAAAGAAAAGTATCACTGCTTGTGACAACTACCCTTTCCCAAATGAGGAAATACATTTTGTCTTGCTTATCCATATCTCCATTTCATAGTGACCTAGAAATCTACTTCCTTTTGACACCTCATTTTAAAGCCTATCTATAGTTTACTTAAATGACTGTGTTTTTTTACCAGATGTTATCACACACTAGTAGGCATGAGCTATGATGTTCTCTTATTATCAGTAATATGTGAGTTGCTATCACCTTGTATTTATTTCAGAAGAAATGCAGGCTACTGTACCGCACTGGTAGCCAGATTCTTAGTAACTGTCCAGGTAACCTACTTGGACAAAGGATTTTTTATTATACGGCAATGGCAGGAATTAAAATGATTCATGTATTTAGTTATATGTTACATGTGTGGGCCGGTCACATAAAAAATAAAAGATTTTGTGACAAGATTAAAAAAAATTCAGGCGTTACATGTAAACAGCTGAGTAGAGTGATCCCAAACATTCTGACCCGTTTTAACATAAAGCGTATCATGGCCACATATGTAAAAATATTCTTAATTACCTCACAGGTGAAATATATAGCCTTAAGCTAGTGGAACATGAAATTATTTCACCTACACAGTTGGCTGTTAACTACTTAAAAGTCACCTCAATGACCTTCTTTCAGATAATTTAGCAGTGCCCCTAGATGCAGTGTCAAAACGCTATAATAGTTTTAGTTGCGCATATTCATTTGGGATCTGTGGCTATTGTGATAAAGTATAAAAACAGAACAGTGTTACTGGACAGCCAGCTCTATGGTATAGAGGGCTAAACACCAACTATGCAAAGGTGATCCAAATTTGAATAACTGCTCTGTACGAGCTGGCTGGGGCAGATGGAAATGATCAGGGAGATGTCTGTGACTTACCTCAACAGTGACAACCAGATGGAGCACTAAGTGGAGCTCAAGTCACTTAAGCCTGTGCTGTCACGGTGTTTAGGTTAAGATCACTAAGTTTGAGAGAATACACATGCAGAGGCATGCTTCCCCTTATGCTCAGAAAAGCAGCTGACAGAGACCGAGCGAGAGAGGTGGATGCTTCCAATGGAAAGAAGGTAGACCATCCTCAGGGCCAGCAAGCTGGTCTACTGCCTACAACCTAACTCTTGCTGGGAATGGAATAACTGATCAGGATTCCCTGGTGGGAACAAATATACTGTTGGACTCTCATCTAGTCCAGGAATGCCTGGCTTCCCTGTTCCCACCATGAACGGGCTGACTATCAGTTGTGGACTAATTGGTAAGGTCCTCACTGGATGAAGAAAGAAAAAAACAGTGGTGCCAGAGAAAGGCATCTAGGACCATCTAGTATGCCCACTTTTTCACTACATAAATCAGGAGGTCTACAGCATAATCTGTTTTGTCTGTTCTTCACTCATACAAGATCTTTGCACATGCTGTGACTATTTCTGAATGCCACTAGTAGTATTCTGGATAAGTGCAAGCAAGGCACAAAGAACCATTACCCCTCATAATATATCAAGTTCAGCTACCAGTTTCTTCTCTCTTATATACATCTTACTGGCAAATAAGTCTACGGCTCAGTTGCTCTAAACAGTAATTCATATACTAGTGAGACTACATCATCACCTTTAGGAAAGATACTCTCCTGTTCCCCACTGTCACTACACGCATTGTCAAGCTCAAGACCATCTGACATTTCTTCTGCAGGACAAGTTTAATCAGCAAAGGAAAGACATAATCTTTCTCCTAATCTGATTTGCACATCATGACTACAAATGATCAATACTTTGAATCACACCATTAGTAGCATTTAAGCTGTATGCTGGGACACAAGTATGCTTTTACAGTCATAATTATGCCTTCTTACGGAAGGGGGGGGGGCAGTGAAACTCAAGATATTCTAGTAAAGCACTCTTCATAATGTCACTGCATCCCCCTTAAAATATTATTAGTTTTTAGTAGTACACAGTCTGAAGAACACTTAATTACAGTAGTTCTAGTTGAATAAACTGATCTTGTATTAACCCTGCAAAGAAGAAATCACTGAAATAAGTAGTTCATTAAAAAATGGAAAAATGTTTTCTTAAATAGAATCTCATTTATTCCAAACTAAATTATGCAAAGTATAAATATGAGATAAGACAAATGTAAACAGAACTCCAAGAGCTGCAACTCCCCAGGTGATAAACACAAACTAGGAACTAGTAAAACAGATGACACACTGATGAAGCCAACTGAACCTCAGGAGGCAACACCACCCACTGGAAAAAAGGCAAAGAAAAACGATAGCATCTGGACACAAAATAATAAAATCCTTCAGTGAGAAGAGATGTAGGTGGAACAAAATAATCCACACAATCTGACACCAACAAAAACATTTAATAATATAAGTGCTTTCATCCCCAGAAAATAAACCGAGACTTCATCAGAGATACAATGTTAAAAAGTCACTTCCTTGTAAAGTTGATGCTGCTGTTCTTCTTATAGTGATGAAATTCTCCCCTCTGACAAATTTGGTGTTCAAATTTCAGAGGTAATTGTAAAACCTTTTAAAACTTCAAAGACCACACTTAGTGAAAACTTGTTGTCAGTATAAAGTTCCTTGCCATCGATCTAGATGGCAAGGTGGTAGCTTAAAACAGCCTGTATGCAAATGGCTGAAAGTAGTTTGGGTTACGTTTGCAGCTTTTCACCACACCTTTTTACTTTTGCCAACCTGGACTGTTCAGCAACACATATTCTGCCCCCAAATAGATATGGATTTATGAGAAGTGAAAGGACAAGACACAGCTGTGAAACAAATTTGTTACGTGCAATGTAGATTTTTAGTCTAAAAGAGATGTATCCTATCTATATTCATGCAATGGCATGCTTCATGAAAAGATGTGCCATTTCACTGCATGCATTACAGTTATGTACATTTAAGGCCAATGCAAATGTTAACAGGAGCACTAGGTATTTGCCATACTGATAATATGTTTATATGATTATACAGTATTTTTTTTTTACTTCTACGTTAAGAAATGTAACTTTGCATTAGATAACTAGCTCACTACTAGCCAGGTAGTCTTATAATACACTAAAACTGGTCGACAGACTATACGCCAATCGAGGAGGCAGAAGATCAAAGCAGGGCTGGCACAGAATAAAGGCCCAAGCAGTTAAGTACTCCTATACATTTAGGCCATAAACTGAAAATAAAAATGGCCTTAGTATTGATCACTGGTGGAAGAGTGTGTGAATAAAAGTGTTTCGCTGGACACAATTTGTGAGTGAACTCCTGCACAAATTACTGAGTATAATGACATGTTAAAAGACGAAAGTAGTGTGAATCACTGCAACAAATGGTGTCAAATCAAGAAGAGAATTAACAGTGCAGTCTGACATATATGGTTTTATAAAGCTAGTATCAGATTTTTTTTGGCAATGAAGTACCTACTTAAAGTCCAAAGAAGAAATCATACAATGTTTCAAACCAGGCTGATATATTGATATAAGAAGTTGTTTGTGAATTACTTTTTCCCCAAAAACTTGACCAATGTGCAGAGGAAGGAAAACAAGTCTACAGTTCATGGCGTCACTGTGTTGTCTGACTTTATGCAGTGATACAACTATGCTTTCCATGAGTGGTGAAGGGAAAAAAAATCATCTCTGGCACTGTGATTATAATTGGTCAGTTAATCTAAATGTGAAGCAATTTTATAAATCTGAGTGGGAGACCACCCACTGAAAAAGAGACATAATTTTACTAAACATACCAATTTCCCAATGCATTATAATTAACATTAACAGTTTCATATATATATATATATATATATATATATATATATATATATATATATATATATATATGTATATTTGCGCCATGAAGCTTCTGTTAAGTGCTGAGTTCTGTAGCTTGTGTAACTGGTTAGGTAGGGGTTCTAATCTCATTGCAGTCAACGTGTGTGTGTGTGTGTGTGTGTGTGTGTGTGTGTGTGTGTGTGTGTGTGTGTATACGCGCACAGTTTAAAGGAATGAGTCTGTATCCTACTGTCAGCAATCAAATCCCATGGGGAACAAACATCTGAGAATAATAAAGCTGCTTTCTGTTTTACCTACTTCATGTTGTTTTCTGTTTTAAGAAATCTACTTGACTTTGTGTTTTTGCTCCTGCTAAAGAATGGTTATTTTTAAACTTTTCAACCTTTCAACCCCTGGTCAAAGGAAGAAAAGGTTTAATATCCATTTGGTTTGTTAGTCAAGCCTAGCACAAATCCTTTCACCAGGCCCACTAGGCTTGTTAATAATTGCCGATATAAAAGGTGTTGGTAGACTGGCTCAAACTGATATTTTTTGTTCTGTATGAGAAACAAACACTTAAATTAGCTAGGCTGCATATATCACGTCTTTTCATTTGATAAGTTGTTTCAGTGATACTTAAATACACAGTGAATTCCTGGGTCTTGTCTTTATCTGAAAAGATTTCAAGCCTGCATAAAATAAAGTACTGATGGAGATTCCCTGCAGGGTGAGGAATGGGATCCTATATTTTCTTGTCTGAGTGATAATGCCGCTTTCTATTTTACCTGCTCCATTGCGTTTTCTGTTTTAATAAATCTGTGCTTGGCTTGGTGTTTTTGATATATGTGAGAGACAGACACATTAGCCAGACTGCAAATTTCACATTTTTTCATTGGACAAATTGTTTGACTGATGCTTAAATACACAGTGAATTTCTGGGCCTTTGTCTTTTTTTAAACAAGAAACATCTTTATTAAATTATCACTTATGATATTGGCAATCATGCATTTATATAAAAGAAAACAAACCATATTGACATAATCTTAATTTTAAACCTTAATTTTAGTTTAAAGCATTATACATCTTTTATAATCTACCCAATCGTTGTCAGTCACACTTTACATAGTTCATTTAAATCTTGCATTCTTTTAAACCTTATTCCTCCCCTGTATATACTGTTCCCAAAATTCCCAATTTTTTCTATGTAATTTGCTTCTACCCTTTTCTAAACATCCCAATGCCAGTTGCTTTATCTCTGTTACTATATTCACTACTTCTAGTACAGTTCATTTAGAGTTTGATTTCCATTTTCTAGTAAATGCTTTTTTGGAAGCCACCATGATTAGACTCAGCAATGCCTTACAATGTCTAGGCAATTCTGATTCTGTATCGTAACTCTGAAAAATCAATTCTTTAGTTACACCAATTTGCTCACCCAGAATCTCTGATAGAGTAGCCTGCAGGGAATCTTTAAAGTTTGCCAAGTCATTAGATTCCCAGGAAATATGTCCCCAATTACCTCTTTCTTCCTCATCACACATCCAACATTTGCTGTCTACCTGGGAAAAATTTTCCGGAGTCTCCGTGGGGTATAAAAATACCTATGTAAACATTTACAAGCAAAAATCCTAGATCTAGATTTTGTTGCATATTTGGGAGACGTACATATATCTCCCATAGTTTATTTGTGAATTGCCTATCCATTCTCTCTTCCCAATCCTTTCTAATATACTCTGATTATTTCTTATTGTTATCATGCAATGCTTTATATGCTCTACAAATTATTCCTTAACCGCAGCTTCTGTTCTAGATTCTACTAAAAACTCTGCCAGTGCTGGGCTTTCATTTAGGACCCCCTATTTCTTTCTCTTTGCCTATACTCTGATATCAATCCTTGATAGGGAAGGCAATCTCTAACCTGCAGTCCAAATATTTTTTTGGGATCTTCCCATTCTATTACCTTTCCCTCTTTAGTTACTTGCTCCCAATACATTGGTTCCTTTTCCAGTTTTCTCCAATAAATTCCATCCCCCTCTTGCCTATTGTGTGTATCCCTAGTTGCAGTCAACTGATTGGCAGAATCTTCCTTTCCACTCCTGTGTTGGCTTAGTTCT
The DNA here is from genome assembly GCF_019279795.1 of Protopterus annectens. NCBI lineage: Eukaryota > Metazoa > Chordata > Ceratodontiformes > Protopteridae > Protopterus > Protopterus annectens. Next base: position 115,513,312 of record NC_056743.1, read on the forward strand.
TAGAAGACTTTCTGCTACTTTATGAATATAATATTCTGTATGATTATTGTTATTCTCCTTCAAGATCTGAATCCAAAATCCCAGTCTGTCCTTGTTTCTTGAGCTTCCCCTGTTTCATCATCATCTCTTTCCCTTTTGAATTACAGATTTCTGCTTGTGCTATATATAGGAGCCTTAACAGTGTAGATCTGAAATACTCCTTCAAATCTGGTAATCTCAACCCACCTTGCTCTATTGGAAGAATCATCTTATCCCACTTGACTCTTGCCATCTTCCCCACCAGATAAAATCCTTAAGCTCTTTACTAATTGCTCCTCTAGCTAATAAAAATAAACCTGACTTGTGTATAAGAGTAAAGGGGTAAAAACATTTTAACTGCTTGTATCTTGCTATCCATAGCCATATAACAGAGCTTCCAATTTCTTAGTTTTTGTATTATCTTTTGTTTAGTCTCTTCCCATATATCCTTAGCTGCCACAGTAGAATCATTTTTAATCTACACTATTAAGAATATAATTTTACCATGCCCCTATAAACATGGATATTGCTGCACCAGTTTGTACACAATTTATAGCTATTACCTCTGTTTTTAGCTTAATCCCGAAAATATTTGAATTCCGCAACACTGAAATGTCCCTTTCTGGTTTTATCAGGTATAAAATAATATCATCTGCAAATATAGCAAGCTTTTCTTGACCACCATACCAATTACTTCCTTGTTTCTGAGTAATTTATTTTCTTTGTCAGTGATTCTAACTATATTGTAAATGACAAAGGGGAGAGAAGACACCCCAGCCTGGCTCCTCTGCTTAAACAGAAATTATCATAGAGGAACCCACCTACTTCAATTTTCACCTCAGATGCCTCACATGTCCTAATCAACCTTATAATTTTGTCAGGGAATGCAAATGCTTCCATTGCCCTGCTCATAAAGTCCCAGCTTACTCTGTTAAATGCTTTCTCTTCATCAAGACCCAACAACAACAGTGGAAGTTTCTTACAATCTGCTTCCCTCTGGATCCTGGATCATCAATGTTCTGTTAATGTTGTCAAATGTTTGACTTCTCTCCACAAAACCACACTGATCCATATCTATCAATTTTGGAATCACTTTTGCCATTCTTTCAGCCATTATAGACTAACACTTTATAATCATGGTTTAGTATTGAAATGGGCCTGTATGAAGCTGGATCTGAAGGGTGTTTACCTCCTTTAGGTATCACAGCTACCACTACTTTCTTCCAGGATGTTGGTACTTCTCCTCTTCTTAAAACACTGTTAAACAAAACCTTCCAGATCTTTAACAGTTTTTTCCCTCTTCACTTCCAAACTTCCACAGGAATACCCTCTATTCCTCGGTACATTCCTGTGGCTTGGTTATACATCACCATTTTTTATCTCATCTCTTCCTGTCCTAACTGTTAGTAATTCAGCCTGATCTACCTCTAACCTTGGCATATTTAATTCTTCCATAAACATTTCCATGTGTACCTTTTCTTGATTTCCATATTTCTCTGCTTTATAAAGACTTTCATAGAATTTCGGAAATATTTATAATACCTCTAAAGGATCTCTTGTGATCTTCCTTGTAGGCTTCCTAAGCTTGGCAACAGCCCTTTCTACTTTCTCTTGCCTGAGTTGTTGTGTTAAAAGTTTTTATCAGAAAACAGTTGCTTAACAACAACTCATGCATATTACCAGGGTAGTTTTTTATTTTCATGCATATTACCAGGGTAGTTTCTTATTTTAAGTTTATCATTCTGTAGTTGCTCCTTTTCTTGTTCTGTGAGACCCCACCTATTTTGCAATACTGTAATATTTGTCAGTCTCTTCTTCTTCTGTGAGATTTCCCCCTATTCCGCAATACTTTAACATTTGTCAGTCCCTCTAAATAATTCTTGTTGCTTCATAACCATACATCCCTTTCTTTTATTTCCACTCTATTTTTAAACTCTACTTGAATGTTATCCCACTCCCTAGTTACACATTTCAGAACAAATTTTTATCTTCTCTAAAAGCTCCTGAATAATTTCCACTACCCATTCCTTGAATTCCTCTCTTTTCAACAAATGGGGGAAAAAAGTTAGTGATAAATTTTTATTTCATTACCCTGTATTTTACTTAGTTATTAGTAGTGCATGATCTGAAACAGTTATTGGGTGCTTATCAGGACTTTCAGTTAAATGCACATGTTCCTGTGAAATGTACATTCTATCTAGTCTAAAAATGTACTTCAAAGTCCTAGTACAGAATTCACATCTTCCATGCCAAATATCTTCATAAACTTCTTCAAAAACCTATCCTCCTTTGCTATGCTTTCCGTTCTGACCCCACAGACACAGCTTCACTGCTGCAAATTAAATTCCAGTCCTCACCTATATGTAATATTCCTTGCTGAAAGATGATTATTTCTCTCAGAATTTTCTTAAGCTCCATTATAGCAGTTTAGGTGGAATATAAACATATGCCAGTGTAATCCTCCTCCCTTACCAGTAGCCCCTTAGTGGTACATAGCTACCATTATTACCTTTCTTATCCTCTTTTACCACTGTCAGAGCTCCTCTTGCAATTAATACAAGTACTCCCCTTTTCCTTTGTCCCAGGTATTCTGCCGAATAACCATCCTGAAAACATTTCTTCATCAAATTCAAATGTTCAGTTCTTTCCAAGTGTGTCTCCTGTAGCATACCTATTTGCACTCTACATTTTGTAATACAGTTCACTGATCTTTCTTTTATGTATTTATCTTAGAGACTATTGCCATTTAAAGACATTACAGAAAGCATCATTTTGTTAAAAAAATATTATTCCCATCTTTTATGCATTACAACTTTTTTTCTAAAACAAATTACCTCCTACTAAGTGATAGTATAAGAAGTTTCAATGCCCCCTCGAATGCAGATAACACCGACTCCTATGCAAAGATGTACACCAATGCCTAGTAAAACTATTTAAGCAGTTGTTTAGAATCAGCAGTTCCTGAACAAATTAAAAACAGGGCTTCCCAAAAAAAAAAGAAGCCACCCTGGTGGACCCCAAGTATAAACAGGCATTACCATAAGAAAAACAAACTAATGTCCAAGAACAAGAGGGAACTGGCTCAGCAGAGGAAGAAATCCCTCTGTAGCTTAAACAAACAAATCAAAGACAATGTCATGTCCTCCAAAGCTAAATATAAAGTATAAATAGCCTCCCTAGCTAAGGATAATCACAAGGTATTCTTTTAACTATGTCTGATATCTAAAAGAAAATACCCAGCTATGCAGTGAACTGGTTGTGGATGGGACCACCCATACTCAGCCAGAGGTAATAGCCAACCTGCTAGCTGACAGATTTTGAAAAATCTTCACCCCCACCTGTCCCCTCCAGATCCCCCAAAGTATACATGCCACCATTCCTCAGTTTATTATCTAAAGAGAGCAGGTCATCTCAGTGCTTTCCAAGGCCAAAAACAGGGCATCAGTGGGACCAGACATCATCCCATGTTGCCTTTTAAACAACTTAAAACATGACCTAGCAGAACTACTTGGATCCCTGATCAACCACAGCCCGAGAAATGGCTATGTTCTGGCAGAATGGAGAACAGCAACAGTAATCCCTCTGCACAAAGGGGTCCATCAACTAACCCTGGGAATTACAGGCCCATACGTTTGGCTAGCCTCATCTGGAAAGAATCATTATGGACCTTATTAACAAGGACATAGGTAATCTCCAAACTTTAGACCCAACCCAGTTTGGATTCATTAAAGGTAGAGTATACCTGTTAAACATGGTTCACTTCTTCAAGAAAGTCACCAAGGCCCTGGATAAGGGAAAGACGGTGCATACTGCCTATGTTGATCTAGCCAAGGTATCTGATGCAATCCCCCACTCAGGTATTATAGAGGAACTCTCCCATTTGGAAATTAACTCATATTTTACCAGATGTGTAGCCAGCTGGCTTACCAATAGGACACATAATGTCAAAGTGCATGACTTCACCTCTAGCAAAAGTCCAGTCACCAGTGGCATACCACAAGGTTCTGTGTTAGGGCCCATACTGTTCGGAATTTATTTCTCAGAAGTCCAAGCAAACTTGGAAGGTCTGTGTCTGATCAAGTTCGCTGATGACTGCAAATTGGGAGCAATCATTCAGTCTCCCATTGATGTTAAGATTAACAAATGATTGGTGCCAAAGCCATGGATTACAGCTAAATGCCAAAAATGCATAATTATTCCCTTTGGGAAAGCTGACTTCCCTGCTAATTACATTATAGGCAGCATCCCCTATGTTTAGAACAAGTAGTATGTGTTATGGATACTGTGACGATTGGGGAGAGATGGGTGAAGGCTGCCAGCCTAGTCAAATATAATTTGATATATCATTCTGGCATTTATAAATAAATGTAAAATACAGGCATGTTTTCTTGATAATAAATGTAAAATACAGGCATGTTGTCTTGAGTGTAAAAGAATACTGGGAAATGTAGAAATACAAAATATGTGACAACATGGCACTCTATTGGCCCAGTGAAGCATGTTGTGACCCTTTCATGTTAGAATTCGGCTCCAGTGAGTCTGGATGAAGGTTTCATGCCCATTGTTTTAAGGCTTAAGTTTATGACCAAAATTTACATATGGATGGTGCTTTACTGCTCTGGTTTCTGTTAGAGTATACATGTGAAATGACGTATATTGTTGTAAGTTTCTGAGCAGGTGTTAGATTGCTAAATAATGCAGTTTGTGGCCTGAGAACTCCAGACTAAGTGTCAAAAATGATGTAATTTGGGAGGGCCTTAGCGACATGTTTGTTAGTAATGTTTAAATACTATTTCTCACAAGAGACTGGGAAGAATTTTGATCTCGGATATCTAACTCAGCACTCTGCCTTATGCTCACATCTAAGTTTTAGCACTGTGATTTCTTGTAGGAATAGTTAAAGCTAGTAAAGATTAATTAGGTGTTTTTCTTTGAAATCAGACCTGTCCTACTGTATTATTTTAAGTTTCTGTGTGATCTCTGAACTCTTAGATATCTCTGTGGTCTAGTAGTATTGTCTTGTGTTTTAATTATTTATTATTAAATATTGTAAAATCCTTTACTTGTGACTGGTTTGTGCAGAGATAAGCTCTAGAGTACATTGCATATTTATAGAGGTTATTGTAACAGGCCACTGTAAAATAAGCCTTAGACTGTATAGTCACATTACCAATTGGATAATAATTTTGCACAGTAATAATTGGACACCCTTTTAAGGGCCATTTAGTAGCTGATATTATTAGCTGGGTGGTGGCAGGGATTACTACTGTATGGTCTGGGTAAAGGGGCACAGCTGGATAATCTGTGTCAGCCTTTCCCAGGAGTGTCTGTGAAGTTGTATAAATACTTATCTCAAAGTGTGTGTGTGTTGTGTCAGCTACTTGGGCAGGGACACGAAGCACTGGTTGGACAGAGAGGATAACTGGAAGTTTTAGCTTGCCCAGCTAGGCTGAGACCTGCATCCTATAGCTGTGCCAGTGGGGAATCTTATTGGGGACCTGGTGAGCTAGGGAGCAACCAGCCCCAGACTGACTGTGATCTCTGTGTGGACTTAAGGGAAATTGTACTTTACTGTGTGTATTAGTTATCCTTTCCTCTCTTCTAAGAGACAACCTCCCTGGTGTTAGTGGTGAGTATTGAGGCTCCTTGATTGCTGGGCCAGGGCACGGTCGTCACAGGTACTCAGGTTGATAGCAGTCTTAACTTTGACTACCACATATCCAGAGTTTTAAGGAAATCTTTCTGTGTGACACATTTTATAAATAAAGGCATTGCATCTAGATCTAAGGATGTTATAATCAGCCCTCAACAGACTAATAATTGAGTACAATGCTCCCCTTTCCATGTACCTCACCAGATAACTGCAACAAATGGAGGCACAACAGAGGTTTTTTCCAAGAAATTACATGGTACACAAAACAAGTCTTGCATGGAAAGATTGAAAGCCCTGTTACTGTATTCTTTCTCCTACAAGTTGCTAAGAGGTGACCTGTGCCTGGCTTACAGGATAGTCTCTAACCCGGCCCTGATGAAAATGCTACAAATTGGTAAACTAGATTGCAGGTAGGTCACTCGTTCCCATGATCTTAACCTAGCCTCTGACATGAACAGGTCATGTTAGAGAGATAGATACATCTCCCTGAGAATGCCACTTCTCTCAAACAAGCTTCCAATACATACGAAACTGCCCCTTCCTGACCCTCTTCAAACGCAACCTAGATCAATGGATGGGTGACCACAAATTCACTCCTGGGGTGGTGCCCATGTCCCTCCTGGACAGAAGAAGTCAGTATTAACTACCACAGACCCTTACCTCTGTGAACTTCACTCATCTAACCACCGACAACTGGGGCAACTCAGGATAAAGAGGCCTGTAATGGCTCTAGGGCCATTAGCCTAGTAACCTCCTATGAACCTCTTTAAAAATATATTAATGTGTGTGTGTGTGGATATCACACACACACATGCGTATAGTAAAAGCTACAAGAAAAACACAGCCAAGCTAGAGTTTTCATTGTGTGATACCACAAACCTGTAATAGAGGCCCATGTGATATATGCAAATGAGCCCTTAAGAGCATCAAGTATTTCAGTAATATGGCTTATAAATGTCCATGATTTTTTACTTTTAATTTTTAAATCTTTGTGGATACATTCAGGCCAATAAAGCCAAACCCCACTAGCTCTGGACATGCATGTTGCAGCCTTCTTACGACCTCGTCAGCACAGCAAAAGTGGAATGTTTGGATATACTTTAGAAACACAGGGTCTATAACCTAGCTGATGTCCATAACCATTAAGGTGTCTGCAAAATATTCCACCTAACCTCCAAACAAAAGTGTAAAAAGGTCACACAGACAAACCAATTAGTAAAATCTACAAGAAAAAAAACTCTTTGGTTTGGATGTTAGTTGGGATCTTTTGCAGACAGCTTAATGGTTATGGACATAAGTTGGGTTACAGACACCTGAATGCTTTGAGAGAACATTAACTACCTTGGGAAAGCCCCTGAACGCTTTCAGAAAACATCATCTCCTAGCCAATTTCCCTTTTCTTTTTTCCCTCAGCCAATCATTCTCCACCAGACTGTAGCCAGTTTTTTTTATCAGATTGTTTCCATAGAGACATGAGAACCAGGCAGCCAGTTTCTCTTTATCAGACTGTTTCCATGGAAACATGAAGACCAGCTGCAGAATTGTTACTGAACATACATGTATTTACTAGAAAAATAGCCTAATTGTGTGCAATATTCTTTTTCATTTACTTAAAGTTCAAATAGGTATCCCAAGCAGCTAAAGAACTTCAGACACCCAAAACAAACTGCAGAGCAGCAAATAAAAAAAAAAAACAGAAGTCCACCATTCAATAAAATGCAGTAGAACAAAGCTTTCAAGTAAAACTCTTCCTCAGTGTATAGGCACAAGAGGTGCATGTACTTCTTTTATACAGAAACACAGCCAATCAACACTGATAATAACAATTATTAATTTAAACTGCCCCAACTTCATATACCAAAAAGCTTTTCACATACATATACTAAACTAAATACATGGTTAACATTGCTAATTATACAAGGTCACGTTTGTCTCTCAAAATAGGTTTTTCACTATTACTATTTAACTCTGGTGGATAATCTGCCCTAAAGTAGTTGATCCATTTATGTTCAGCCGGCTCGATTTAATAAATCTCCCCCATTTTTATTTGCAGCTACCACTTGCAAAATTCTGAACTTGAATTTATGTTCTGAGCCTAAGGTGGATACATGCTTGGCTAAAGCATTAGTAAGGACATTCCTACAGATGTCAGAAAAATGTGAACTTATTCTTTCTTCTATTTTTTTATTAGTCTTGCCAATATAAAAACATTGACAGTGGACACAATTAGCAAAATAGATCACATTTTCTGTATTACAAGTACATGAAGCCTTAAAAATTAAACCTCTCTTGACTTAATGGATGCATAAAATATAAGTCCAAATTAATATCCTTACAATGTGTACAATTGTAACAAGGTTTAGGGACTGATTTGGTTATAGAACTATTTACCATACTATTCTTACTTATGTCCTTACAACAAAAAATAATGTTTAAGATTCTTTTCTTTTTTGAACACAAACCGTGGCAAAGTCCCCACTAGCTCACCAACTTCCTGACTGGACACTGAAATAGTCCAATTTTTTCTTATAATTTGTTGTATAAATCTAGTGTGTCTATTAAACTTCATCATACAGTTAACCTTGCCAGTATTCCTACTTAGTTTACCCTGCTTAAATGGATTTTCATTTCTCCCTGACAAATAGGATTTAGCCACATCCTTCCTTAACCTATTAACCGTACTTTTAGTCTCATCAATCATAACCGTATTGTAACCTCTATCTAAAAAAATCTCTTGCCATTCCTTCCATTTCTGTATTAAACACCTCAACCTTAGTACTAAGCCTACTAGCCCTCATGAATTGGCCCTTCACCACCTCCTTAAAGATGTGTTTAGGGTACATACTTTGTGAGTGCACATACTTCACTGCTTGTACATCCTTTATGTGTATTACAGAATAGGAGAGAGCATCATTTCTAGGGACTACCATATCTAGAAAGTTAATCTCCACATATGAAGATTTTATATCAAATACCAAAAAATTGGTGATAGAGTAGAGAAAATCAACATACAGATATCTCATCCTTTGTGCCTTTCCATAAAAGGAAAACATCATCCACAAATCTTTTAAAGAATAGTAGATGCCTATTCCTAAAGTTCATATCTTGTCCAACATAGATGAACTTCTCTTCCCATCTAGCCAAAACCAGATTTGCATACGTGTTTGCAGCAGGTGTACCCATCCCACCCCCAAACAATGATGGTAGCAGTTATTATTAAATGTCAACACATTATTATTTGGAATACAATCTAACACATAGCACAGAAATTCCAATTTGGATACATCAAACTCTTTATGTATGACCAGAAATGCACATATAGACTCAATCCCACACTCATTCAGTATAACGGTAAAGATGGATTTAATGTCCATAGTCACTAGAAGGATATCATGATATGTATTAGTTAAGGAGCAATCATTAAGAGCTTGAAGGAAGTCACATGTATCTTTAATGAAGCTATTACAATGCTTTCTGGACTTCTGCATTCCATCACCATTCCATTCCATCACTAGCTTTCCATATGTACCTTATTTCTATACCTGGCTCTGCCACATATCTGCACTGTAGCCCTCACACCTGTTGTTTTGATATGCCATGATTCTTCTTTAATTACACCTATTTCCTTTTCTTCCTGAGGCGCTAGAGCCCCATATATTTCTTTGAACTCGTGTGTTCATTCCAGTCAATTTCCAGGTCTTCAATCTACTTTGTGCTGATTTTAGAACCTTCTCTGATCACTACTTGCAGCTGATATTGGCCAACAATGATTAATGCCATGTGCAACCTGTTTCATTGGGGATGACTTTTCATTCTCAGACTCTATCCCAATGACCTTTCCTTACTAGGAGAAAGACTACCAGTCACATTCTGGTCACTCTTGCATGTGATCTTGTCACGGTCTCTCTTTCTGAACTATGTGCCGGCCACCATCAAGCCATTTGCCAGACACCAAATGAACCCACTATAACCTGTTATGTATGTTCCAATATGAGTATTCAAGTCGCACGTTATCAATACCAACTCTTCTTGTCCTAATTTATCTAGTAGGTCCTTCAACTCCTGCTGAAATGTACCCTTTTCCTTACTATCATAACACTGCTTTGGGGCCTACGCGGAGATTATAAATACAGATCTCTCTTTTCACTGAACGCTGACTGCCATTAGTCATTCACTAATTCTGGCAAGATCTCTCACTGTCCTCTGAAGCGTCTGCCTCCACCCAATTCCCACACCATTTCTAGTCTGTCCTCCCTCAAGTAGTAGACTTTGGATCCCAAGATAAGTGGCTTTGTTGCACTCTACTTCCATCTTGTCTCCTGCATACAAAGGATGTCCAGACTCTTCCTCACAACTGTATCATGTACTTACAAGCTGTATACTGCCAGAGAACCTACACAGAAGGTAGCAATCCTTAGTTCATGTTTGGCAGGTTGATTGGTTTTACATCCAGCTTTGCTCATCAGAGCTATCCCTGGTAACTCACGTTGAGCAAATAGATATTGACTGGTCAGCTTTCCCTCAACAGAGCTAGCCCAGGTAACCCATACTGGGCAACTGATCCAGAGCTGATAAACATTACTCCAGGCACACACTAGCCAACAGAGGCACACAGACCCCTCCCACAGTTAGCATGCATCCGTGATGTTAGTTGGAGCAGGCTGGGTCCTCAACCCATGCCCATTTTTGGAAAAATAAGTCTATGTAACCAAATCACCTAGAGACAATGTTTACATTGTCAAGGGCTAGCCCTGACATGGCACAAAGTCTATGACCAACGTTCTCCTACCTGGAGGATAATGTGTAATGCAGTTGATGCCTAAAGTAGTTGGTCTGCACAACTCTTTGCCCAATACACACCACCAAGAGTCTGTGCTCATGGCCACAACTCCATTCATTTTTTTTTTTGAGTTTGAGATGCAAATACCCACTGTTTTTTTGGCAGGGCATGGGAGGAACCCCACCAAGACACAGCAAGAACATATAAACTCTATACAAGCCATGTCAAGAGGTCAGCATTGAATCTTGTACCTTTTGCATGGAATGCAAAAACGTTAATCATTATGCCAGTTAAGACCCATGCCCCTTCATTCCTCTCCTTCCCTGACTGGATCCTCTAGTGCCAGGGCACTTAACTGGACCCTGGTCATATGGGCCACAGTTAGTTGCACCATAGCGCCAAGCATTACCTGTAAAACTTTAATGTTTTAATGGAAAACATTAAAATGGGGGTGGAGTCATGTTTCTATTAGACTTGACTAGATAAAGGTGCTAACCAATCAGAGGTTATTATTTTTGCATCCATTTTATAACAAAGAGTTTAAAGATTTCTCAGAGAAATCATTGTGTGTGCATGTGACCAACAGAATCTTGGTTACCATGCATTAGAATCAGAGATGTGTGACACTGAGGGAAACCATACCTCAGAGATTAGAAGTGCAAGCCGGTAGTGTGTGCAGGCATTTTGCAAGGTAATGAGAAAAGAATCAGAGGAAAGCACCAGATGCTCAAAGAAACTAGTAACTAAGAAAGATACCGCAAAAATCACTAAGGCAGCAGTTTAACATGCACTTCATGTAATAAGTAAATAGGTACATGAGCACAGCAGAAAAAAAGTAAGAAACGTATCAGCTTAGGTTCTAGCTATTCACTATTCACAGTGCATTTTGAATCGCATACAAACAGCATAAATGTAACAAGTTACTCAGCAGTGCTTTAATAACCAGGAACAGAAACTAAATCAAGGAGTTTCCCAAACAGTACATTTCCAAGGTTCCCTTATAAACTTGTAAATTAGGCAGTAAGAGGTGGGTCTGTACACTTAAGCAGGATATGTTACCTTTTTGGACTTATTCAGTAGTTTATATTTGGGTGTGGGCAATAAAGGATAACTGCACAATGGTAATACAAACATGATCTATAAAATAACATAGGCTATGTTATTGTTTGCAAGTCTTCATGGCTCATAAAGGTCACAGCACTAGTTCATGGTAATAAAAGAAAGTCCTGCAGAATCTACTTCAATGCACGAACAATAATGGTGTGAACAAGCTGCGCCGTACAAAGGTGTCAGACACTACAAGAATTAAAAACAAACCAAAATGTACAAAGATCACGCAGACAAACCATTCAGTAATTTGATCTTTTCACCCTTTGGTTTGTATGTTGTTTGGGTATTTTGCAAGGCACCCTTACATTTATGGATCTCAGGCTACATTTTAAGCTATATGTTTCTAATTTACAGTCAAATAACCTAGTTATGCTGTACTGACAAAGTAATAAAAAAGACAGGAAACATATGTGTCTGCATCTAGTGGGGTTTCATTTTACTGGCCCGAATATACCCATAAAGACTTAAAAAGTAAAATATCATGAGCATTCATTAGCCATGTGTCTGAAACACTGCTATCTCCTTAAGAATTCATTAGCCATGTGTCTGAAGCACTGCTATCTCCTTAAGAATTCATTAGCCATGTGTCTGAAACACTGCTATCTCCTTAAGAATTCATTAGCCATGTGTCTGAAACACTGCTATCTCCTTAAGAATTCATTAGCCATGTGTCTGAAACACTGCTAACTCCTTAAGAATTCATTAGCCATGGGTCTGAAACACTGCTATCTCCTTAAGAATTCATTAGCCATGTGTCTGAAGCACTGCTATCTCCTTAAGAATTCATTAGCCATGTGTCTGAAACACTGCTATCTCCTTAAGAATTCATTAGCCATGTGTCTGAAACACTGCTAACTCCTTAAGAATTCATTAGCCATGTGTCTGAAACACTGCTATCTCCTTAAGAATTCATTAGCCATGTGTCTGAAGCACTGCTATCTCCTTAAGAATTCATTAGCCATGTGTCTGAAACACTGCTATCTCCTTAAGAATTCATTAGCCATGTGTCTGAAACACTGCTATCTCCTTAAGAATTCATTAGCCATGTGTCTGAAACACTGCTAACTCCTTAAGAATTCATTAGCCATGGGTCTGAAACACTGCTATCTCCTTAAGAATTCATTAGCCATGTGTCTGAAGCACTGCTATCTCCTTAAGAATTCATTAGCCATGTGTCTGAAACACTGCTATCTCCTTAAGAATTCATTAGCCATGAGTCTGAAACACTGCTATCTCCTTAAGAATTCATTAGCCATGTGTCTGAAACACTGTTATCTCCTTAAGAATTCATTAGCCATGTGTCTGAAACACTGCTAACTCCTTAAGAATTCATTAGCCATGTGTCTGAAACACTGCTATCTCCTTAAGAATTCATTAGCCATGTGTCTGAAACACTGCTATCTCCTTAAGAATTCATTAGCCATGTGTCTGAAACACTGCTATCTCCTTAAGAATTCATTAGCCATGTGTCTGAAACACTGCTATCTCCTTAAGAATTCATTAGCCATGTGTCTGAAACACTGCTATCTCCTTAAGAATTCATTAGCCATGGGTCTGAAACACTGCTATCTCCTTAAGAGGGTAATTTGCATATCTCCCAGCCAAACTTGATGCATCAGGATCATGGTCTAAAGCTGAATGTCAGAAAAGTAGCACTGTACACTTTGAGAAACAGGACTCTTGCACACCTACCACAAAAAATGACACCCTCTTAAAATAAACAGTATCAATAGAAACCTGGCTACCTTTGTGGATAATGACTTCTCCCCAGATGACTGCATGCTCACTGCCACTAGGAATGTTTTCTACTTTACCCAGCTGATTACTAAAAACATCTCCTCTCGATCCAAAGAGGTGGTTACTCTAGTCTTCTCATCCCTAGTAGGTCCCATACTAGAGTACAGTGTACCCTTCAGTATGTACCTGCCCAAGCACCTACCCCAGTATGAAAAAATACAGTTGTTTTCACAGAAATGAAAACTCTGGTATTAGCTCTCTAAATTACCCACAGTATCTAAAAGCCTTTTTTCTCTTCTCTTTCTTCTACAGCTCCAATGTGGCAATCTCTGCCTGGCCTGCAAAGTTGTCAACAACCCAACCCTATTCGATATTTTGTAAATTCACAAGACCAACAGCTACACAAATAGAAGACCAAGGGACCTAAACTTGTATCTCAATATCAGTAAGACATGCTGGTGTAACACATCTCTCCCCCAAGGAATCCCCCATCTCTGGAACAAGCTCTCACCTTTTTGCAAAGCAAAGTATTACCCTCACTAGCTTTTAATCCAATGCTGACAAATGAATGGGAGCTCCTAACATCCCCCTATCCCTTAGGGACAGGAGGAGCATGTAGTTAGTTTAGTGGGACTGTGGGGGCTAGCTCGTCAAATGGCCTAACTGGTATATTTCCAAGTAGCAACCTACTAACCTACAAATATGGAGAATTTGTGAAATTCTTTAACACTAATACTATGCTTAGTGTACCTTTAATTAGGTTTCCTCCTCTCAAACCCGCTTAGCACTCAGGCTGTTCTTCTGGTTACACTGACTGCACACTCCTGGATATTCAACTGCTGCTTTTCAGGCTAACCCACCCCCAACATAATCTTTTCTCTTAGCAGGATGCGGACTCCTTGGGGAGTCAACACTGTGGTAATCATTTTTATTACCCGGGGAGAGTAGAATCCAACGAAGAGCTACAGAACATGGCACTGGGTGCCTTCATGTGTGCTGCATCAGTATGAGTACTTAAATTAAGGAAGTATTATGTACAATGATGTCATTAACCGTAAGTCATCTGTTTTTCCAAGAAAGGCTGTAAAAGTAACAGTTTCCCTTGAACCCTGGCCCCAGGATAGGAAAGATGGCCATTTTCCACTTCATCCTAATCCCCTCCACCAGCTGACCCTAACAGCAGTCTGAGACCTTTTCTGAACTTGGGTCACAGGCAGCACAGACAGACACTCTCTCTGCACCATCGAGCAAGCCAAGTATATCTCTCATTAGTGTAATTATGAAATGAGCGAAGCTTGTATTTTATGGGGTTTTTTTCACTTCCACACTCACTGCAAGTTATATGTAATGCAGGAAAGTGTATTTATTTGTGGAATCGGTTAAGGTGGTACTGCAGGGTAACAAGTAACAGAGCTGCACAGTATATCATTAAAGAAGTTCTGCAGCTGTCAAGTTTGTTTTTAAATAACTGAGAAGGGAAATGATGTGCCATTTCTTACTGGCAGTTTCTGCTGTAGAAGGAATACTCCCAATGTTTTGAAACTGTACTGAAAGACATTTACTTAAACAACTCGTGATTGCTATGTTTTTTAGGAAACAGTATCAACTTTTAAGAGATTATAACACAGAGGTAAAGGCATGCTTACGTCTGTGGAAGCATTCCTGAAAGTTTGGAAAGACATTGTATTCTGCTTGTTTATATATTTTTTTCATTACACACCACTGATGTGCAGCGGCTGTTCTTGGGATTTACTAAAACATTTAAAACTGAAGCGCAGTTCAGCCAGTCGGGTTTACATTTCTATCATGACTATGGAGTTAACAGGCAATGACATCACTACTCCTACAAAGTAAAATATTTATTGTTTGTAGTATTAATCATGAAGGATCTCATGTGACAGGCAACACAGAACAGTCCAGTTGTCCAAGACAATTGTTGATGTCAAGAGAGGGAAAGATCAGGTACTTTTGGCCTCCATTTAAATCATCAACCCCACCACCACCACGGCCAATGATGGAAGTGTTCACAAACTGTTTTAGAGAAAGGTCATCAAACACTTTTCAACAGACTCTATCAAAACTAAAGGTGGGTCCAAACAGCATTCTTGTGTTATTACTCTCCACTTGAGGTAAAAAGGAACTCAAAGATACTTGGAATTAAGATATTTGAGATATTTGTGATAGATGATGTTAACACTATGGAGAGTTGTGGGATCTCTTTTCCAGGGGTGACAGTAGGCTATATATTTGGCATGAACTTAGATTTTATTTTTTCCTGTGGATACGTTAATCACAAGGACTCCTTTATAGTGCTAACACTGCCTTTATGTGGCTTAACAGTTAGTCTGATATCTTGAAATTGCATAAAAATGACTATATCCAAAAGCAGTGATCACAAGATACTATTTTTAATGCAGATTTGTGATACACAGCCTTGCAAAAACAATTATTTCCGATTACAGCTCTTCTATGAATAGCAGTTTCAAACCAAATATTTATTTAACATGGTATGGCTATATGGACGAAGGTCTTTTTCACCAGATCTGATAGCCACAGGTCACTGAAACATTTCAGTTTCAGAATTCTACATTAGCAAACAAAACTCACAGCACCATAATGAAATAAGTTAAAAATACAGGTATACTTTTCAATGTGACATTTGAGTTTAACTTCATTGTATTGTAGTTGCAAACTGAACACCTGCCACATGGCAGAAGGCCAGGTTGCCATGGTCCTTACAATAATCATTCTTTCCGAGCATCAAAGTGAGCTGTAACCACTGTGTAGTTACTATGGCCATCTGCTTTGTTAGCCTAGTATTTCCCAAGCTTCTTGTTACTACACGTAACCCTTCTGACTACCTGTCAAAAGATACATACCACAGGCTTTAAACTGCTGTGTTACCAAACACATTAAAGGAGAAATGAATAATTAATAACATTTGAAATTTTATGCCCTTTGTTACTGTCTTGCAAAGAATCTTCTGGTGTTTGAACATTTGCTTACAGTTTCTACAGCAAACGATACAATATCACAGGTGGTATTTTACTAAACTGCTTATAATGAAGTTTTTGCAGCATATTATAGAACTGTTTGACAGGTATTTTCATTATATCACAAAAGTAGTTCACATTTAGTAGAATGTATAGAACCTCTTTATAATTCGTGTCCTAACTAAGCGGAGAAAGACTAAAGCAATTTGCTAAATGTTTTGCATCCTATAATCAATGAGTCTGTATAGTTCTGTTACTCTGTTTCAGGCTTCCATTCCGTTTCAGGCTTCCATTCCAGGCATACCTCTCAACCTCTGGACAAAGCTATAAATTAAAGTGAGACAAAGGACAAAAAATATGGAAAATTTTTTAAATGTTGCTCTTACAAGCTTAGATAGTTGATAGAATTACAGGTTTTGCACTACCATTAATTTTCAAAAGGGTATGAAGTCTGAAACTCAAATGCCTGTCATTGGTTTCTAACTTCAGTCTTTAATGATTTGCCACTAATTGGCCAGAAAACCACAATTGAATGAAAAAAATGCCAAAAATATGAAGCAAAAATCTGGATATTCTGCAAAAATATGTACAGCTGAGAGGTATGATTCCAGCTATGATATTTAGTCTTTTCAGTGTTAACTGTTTTAGTGTTTAATTATTAACAAACTAGCACAAAACATGTTTAAAATCAAATAATAATGTTAACATGTCTGTTACGTTTATTAATGTGTGGCTGTAACACCTCAGGACAGGGAAAGGAGGCAGAATTAAAGCCAATACAGACCATTTATTGCACAATAAATTTTCTGCTGAGAAATAGGTCTGTGTGTTGTTAAGATTTATAGTCAGTACAAGCTTACCAGTGTGGGAGTAGCAGGACATGTAACCTGAGAAAATACCGGTCTTTATTTGATAGCGTTTTCTTTTCTACCTGTTCAGGGGCTCTTATCAAGCCCCACAAAAGTCACACTGCTAATACCAGTTAATTCTTCATTGACAAAAGTAGTGAAGGGATTTTATGTAGCATCTACATTATTATCAGAAAGAAACTTTTTTTTATTTATATTTTTGAACAAGGATGTTTTGATTGTTCATACCCCATTTTTATCAGTGAAGCCCTGGGAAGAAAATCCCTAACATTAAAATACATTGAACAGGTTGCAATATTAAAACATTTTTTTAGAAATACTGAAAACAAGAGTTAACAGTGTAGTGACATATAAAAATGAATAATTTTAGAATATGATGAAAAACTTGGGATGTGAGGACTCACAAATTAGCATTAAAAGAAATATACTGCACAGATAAAGCTACAAAAAAAAAAAAAAAAAGTTCAGTAGCTCGGAAATGTACCTGCAAGGTTAGAAGTAAAGCCTGTGAAGTAAAAAAAACAACAACAAAAAAACAAAAAAAACAAAAGGAAAGTACAGATCTTAAATGAAAGGGAAGTGGTGAGAAAATGTGATAAAAGTCAAGGTGACATAACAGCTACAGTGAGAGGACCAGGAAGAGAAAAAAACATTTATGGAATATACTCATGAAGAGAAAGTAGAGATGAGTTTCTAACTATCTAATGTGTTGTCCTTGCATACATTTGGCATTGCTGACTGGGTTTTGCATGCAATAGGTTTTGTAGAGCAAATGTCACCATCTCATTTGGGTGGTGAATCAGTTTAAAATCCCTACATACTACTGTGTTTTGCACTTCTTGGCAGTTTTCCTCTCTCTGCTGAGGATTTTATTGGTGGAAGAGTGTACCTCAGCAACCCCAAATGACTACCCATTGGAGAAGTGAATGTGAAAATGCCTTATCATTCCTCTTTATACAAGGCATGCCCTCTCATGAGTGAGCTTCCTAAACATGGGATAAGACACCATGCAACGGTATCATCAGGTCAGTCACATCTGATCAGTTTTAAATCATGCACATTTGGTCAGAAAATATACATACTTGTGGAATTAATCTACCAGTCTGTAGAAACAATAATGCATTCAGTTGTGCTTTCATTTGAGCACTATAGAATAATGCATTTAGATGTACTTTCATTTGAGCACTACACAATAATGCATTTGGTTGCACTTTCATTTGAGCACTACACAATAATGCATTCGGTTGCATTTTCATTTGAGCACTACACAATAATGCATACAGATGCCCTATCATTTGACCACCACACAATAATGCATTTAGTTGCGTTCATTTGAGCACTACACAATAATGCATACAGATGCACTTTCATTTCACCACTACACAATAATGCATTCAGATGCACTTTCATTTGAGCACTACACAATAATGTATTCAGATGCACTTTCATTTGAGCACTACGCAATAATACATTCAGTTGCACTTTCATTTGAGCACTACAGAATAATGCATTTAGTTGCACTTTCATCTGAACACTACACAATAATGCATTCACTTGCACTTTCATTTGATGACTGCACAATAATGCATTTAGTTGCGTTCATTTGAGCACTACACATTAATGCATACAGATGCACTTTCCTTTGACCACTTCACAATAATGCATTCAGATGCACTTTAATTTGAGCACTACACAATAATGCATTCAGATGCACTTTCATTTGAGCACTACACTATAATGCATTCAGTTGCACTTTCATTTGAACACTACACAATAATGCATTAAGTTGCACTTTCATCTGAACACAATAATGCATTCACTTGCACTTTCATTTGAGGCCTGCACAATAATGCATTTAGTTGTGCTTTCATTTGAGCACTACACAATAATGCATTCAGTTTCACTTTCATTTCAGCAATACACAATAATGCATTTAATTGCAGTTTCATTTCAGCACTAGACAATAATGCATACAGATGCACTTTCATTTGACCAGCACAAAATAATGCATTTAGTTGTGCTTTCATTTAAGCACTACACAATAATGCATACAGATGCACTTTCATTTGACAACTGCACAATAATGCATTTAGTTGCACTTTCATTTGAGCACTGCACAATAATGCATTCAGCTGCAATTTCATTTGAGCACGACACAATAATGCATTCAGTTGTGCTTTCATTTGAGCATTACACAATAATGCATACAGATGCGCTTTCATTTGAGCCTTACACAATAACGCATACAGATGGACTATCATTTGACCACCGCACAATAATGCATTTAGCTGTGCTTTCATTTGAGCACTACACAATAATGCATACAGATGCACTTTCATTAGACCACTACACAATAATGCATTCAGTTGCACTTTCTTTTGAGCACTACACAATAATGCATTCAGTTGCACTTTTGTTTGAGCATTACACAATAATGCATTTAGTTGCGCCTTCATCTGAGCACTGCACAATAATACATTCAGTTGCACTTTCATTTGAGCACTACACAATATTGCATTTAGTTGCACTTTCATTTGAGCACTACATTTCTGCTGAATAGTTGCATACTGGAGTTGTTTGGTTAGCTTTTGCATACCCTACATCAACTTTATTACAAGCTGAGATAAGTACAAACTTGCAGTGTTATAAGATAGTACTGAATTTTATTTTTTCTGTTTATTGTTTCATAGAATATTGTGTTAAAATCAGTACTGCATTTATCTGCTTATTTATTTGTTTACTGAAAATTCTGTGTTCTCTCTCTCTCTGTTCTCTCCCTGTCTGCAGTTTCCCCACTCACCCTCCCTTGTTCTTGTTGTGGTATTAATCTTGGTGGCTTTGGAATTGACTGCCCCTCCTGTAAATTTGTGTTTGAACACTCCTCCTGGGCCCATCTCATTTACTCACTCAACCGAGTACAGTGAGATCATATTCTGATTTCAGACACTCCTACCATTCCCATCTGTTCAGCCCTATACCAGCTCTATCCTAGTCTGGTCTCATTAGCTCATCCTGCCTAATACAGAGAGAACATTTGAGTAGGCATAATACCCACTTAGGCCCTGAGCTTGTCTGATTGAAGACTGCTGGAGCAGGGCTCAGTTCTGAGGTTTTTTTACAGGTTAATTGGGTAATTTGTTCAAACCAGTTTGCTTGTTTTCTATTGTTATATATATATAAAAAATTGCACTTTATCTGCGTTTACTGTACTTGTGTTTCTTCCTACTTTATTACCTTATTTTGCTTTTACCTCTTTTTAAAAGTACTCAGTTGTGTTTATTCTGCTGCATTTATTACTGCTTGGTAGTGGCCTGATTAAATTGTAACTGTTATTCTAAGTCTTTTGGTTATTGCACTTGGGCTTCAGACCAGTTGTTTTACATTACGAAGGTTTGTGGTCTGCATTGTTGTGGCAGGACAGGTAGCTTACATCCTTCTAAGTTGGGAATTGCTGATTGAAGGCTCAGTGTCTGTTATTTTAAAAGTGTATTAGTTCTGGTTTAAGCACATGGGCTCCAGGCCAGTTATTTTACATTAAGAAGATTTGTGGTCTGCACTCTTGTGGGAGGTGAGGCTACATTCTGCCCTTCTGTGCTGGGAATTTCTGGTCGTAAAGGCATTTGAACTGTTTTTCTGACACTGGTGCACCTTGTCTGCTGTAGCATACACTAAATTCAGGCCTGCTGAATCTAGCTTTGTTTGTATAACTTGAGCACTAATCCAGACCATCTTTTTTGGAGAAGGTTCCCCTGCACCCTAGTGGCAGGAGTGTGCGGTTAGAGCTTGTCAGATTGAAGACTGCTGGAACAGGGCTCAGTTTTGAGTTTTTTTATTGGTTAATTGGGTAAATTGTTTAAATCAGTTTGCTCATTTTCTATTATTATGTATATTAAAAATAACATTGCACTTTATTCATCTGCTTTTACTGCAGTTGTGTTTCTTCCCAGTTTATTACCTTATTTTGCTTGTGCTTCTTCTTAAATTGTATTATTCTGCTACAGTTATTACTGCTTGGTAGTAGCCTGATTAAATTGCAACTGTTATTCTAAGCCTTTTGGTTTAAGCACTTGGGCTTTTTACATTAAGAAGGTTTGTGGACTGCATTGTTGTGGCAGGACAGGTAGCTTACATCCTTCTAAGTTGGGAATTGCTGATTTAAGGCTCAGTGTCTGTTATTCTAAAAGTGTATTAGTTCTGGTTTAAGCACTTGGGCTTCAGGCCAGTTATTTTACATTAAGAAGGTTTGTAGTCTGCACTCTTGTGGGAGGAGCGGCTGGATTATGCCCTTCTGAGCTGGGAATTTCTGGTTAATGGCTTATTGTGCCTGCTTATTTGATCTATTTCTTTCTGAAATGTGTGCGCCTTGTTTGCTGTAGCCCAGAAGTTAGTAGTTTATTGGCCATTTTGGGCTAATTTTTCTTTCCCTGCTCTAAAAACCACATTTGCAAGGTTTTGTGTGCCTGTTAGCTAGGGTTAAACTATTCCTGGCTCCACGAAGTCTGCTCTTTAATTTTTGCCTTGGAACTAGACAAACTTTCAACTTAAGAACTTGAACCATTCATTTCACAGCCCAGCACTTGCTCAAAACTCATAGCAAGCACTAATTAACCCTAGCACTAGACCCCCTATACTGTCCAGAAGGACAAGGCTCTCTATTCGTCCCTACCAGCTAATCAGTAAAACAGCTCACTTTACCTATTCAGGCATGTCCAAAGGGCAGTTTCAGGTGTACTCTCCAGTCCAACTGGTGAATCTGGGCATTCTGAGGCAATGTTACAACTGCCTCATGTATACAGACAACCCTCTCCTCCTACCACCAAACACTAATATATGCGAGAGATGCAATTATACAGCCAAACTGAAGGCAAAGCCCTCTCAACCCAAGACTGGAACTGACAGTCAAGAGGAGAAGGAAAATACTTGCAACACACCACTAGTCTCACATAGAACTACTAAAACAACACCGGCAAATAACACACATAAATACATGAAAACATACTCAGAGGCTCTAAATAAAAATCTGCAAAAGCAACAGAGACCTCCAAAGCAGACACCCAAGCAACCTCCACACCCCATCACAAACCATGAAACACATACTTCACATAATCAGTGTACCATGCAATCACAGCCCTTAAGGCAAAATAACAAACCCAAAACACTAGTAATAGGTGACTCTATAGTCAGGCACACTGATGTCCCACTAACTAGGCTGGACAAGGAGAAGGTTACAGTTAGCTGCCTGTCGGGTGCCAGGATCCGCCACATAACACAAGCACTCAAGTCACTCCAGAACAAGTACAAATACGGCTCTGTCATTGTCCATGTTGGTGTGAATGACCTGAGCCGTACCTCCCTGGACTACATGAAAAGAGAAATGGAAGAGCTCTCTGATCACATAGCCCAGGCCGGTATGGCCCTGACCTTGAGTAGCATCTTGCCCTCACCAAGAATGATGCCACAGTATAAAGAAAACATGATCAATTTCAACAATTGGCTAAGTTTCTGGTGTCATTCAAAGGGGATCCATATCTGTCCATCTGGGATGACATGCTCAATAAGCCAGGTTGCTTCGCAAGAGATGGCTTGCACCTGTCACCCTTAGACTTTTGAATACTGGCCAAGCCTTTTGCCGCCCTCATAGTGCCTTTTTTAGGCAAGGCTCAAAAGACAAACCCACCACCATAAATAGCACAAGTAAAGTACAGTTGTGTACACTTTCCATAAATGTAGATGTTTGAGTGTATTCACTGTTGCAGTGATTTCATTTGGGTAATCTGCTTGCAGGTTGCCCTCAGTTGGCCTGATTAACAAAGTCTTGGGTCCTGCGTTGGTTGCTGTCCCTTCTTCCATGACGTCAGGTCATCAGGGGTTTAAAACATGCAGCCGATGCCATTACATCAGTTTTTCTTGACCCAGATGTCAGGTGCCCCCCTAATGGGAATCAATTAAACATAAAAGCACAAAGACATACCTCCAACAAAAAAGCAAATACACAAAAAAGGCTTTTAAGCATAGTAAAGGAAAGTAGAGACATAGCCAAAAAAAGTTAGGGGGCTGGAGGGAGGGTAACCAGGACTGCAACAGTGAATACACTTGAACATCTACATTTATGGTAAGTGTACACAACTGTACTATGTTCTTTGTGTTTCACTGTTGCAGTCATTACATTTGGTTAGATTCCCAAAGCTATGTTTGGGAGGAGGAGTTCAGATAGCATAAGAGCCAGCTATAAGGCCCTGCAAGGCTGCGTTGGCAAAGCCAGCTCTGGATTTAGAGAAAATTGGCAAATGATAATGCTTGGTGAAAGTATTTACAGAACTCCAGGTAGCAGCTTCTAGGATGTCCCTGGTAGGGACGCCTCTGAGAAAGACTGTAGAGGTAGATTCAGCCCTGGTGGAGTGAGGTCTGATTCCCCTTGGGGATAGGTTTTCCATGGTGCTTATAGCAGAAATTAATGCAATGGCTTATCCATTTATAAATGATTTGCTTTGAAATAGCCTTCCCCTCTGCCCCTGCAGCAAATGCTACCAGCAGTTGTTCAGATTTCCTTTGAGGTTTAGTCCTGTCCAAGTAGAATCTAAGTTGTCTGTGCACATCTAAAGAATGCAGTACCCGTTCACCTTTATTCTGTGGATTGGGAAAGAAGGTTGGCAAATGAATGGACTGATTAAGAGCCACACTGGATACTACCTTGGGCATGAAGGAAGGATTGGTTCTGAGTGACACCCTGTCCGCATGAAAGATGATGAAAGGCTCCACTGCCATAAGGGCCTGTAATTCAGATACTCTTCTTGCTGAAGTGATTGCTAAAAGGAAAGCTGTTTTCCAAGAAAGAAATTTTAAGTCTGCAGTAGCAGCTGGCTTGAAAAGAGGTAGAGAGAACTTCTTCAAGACAAAGTTAAGGTCCCAGGCTGGGGTTGGAGCTCTCCTGGGTGGTCTCAATTTTTTGGCCCCTCTGAGGAACTGCTTGAGCAGTGGATGAGAGAAGAGGGGAGGTTCTGTGTTATAATGAGCTGAAATGGCTGAGGCGTGGATTTTAATGGACGGAAAAGACAGGCCCTTGTGAAGCATCTCAGTTAAGTATTGTAAAATCTGAGGTAAATTGGGCGCTGCTGTGCTCATCCCTTGAGATTGGTTCCAGGCACAGAATTTTTTCCATTTTTCAGCTTAAGATTTTCTAGTACTAGGCCTCCTTGCCTCTAAGATGATATCCATCACAGGTTTGCTGAGGGATGGTAAAGGAGAGATTAAGTAATTAGTCAGGCTGCAAGGTTCAGTGCTGGAAGCTGAGGGTGCAGAATCTGGTTCTCCTGCTGAAACAGCAGGGAAGGAGTCTGAGGCAGGTGCCATGGAGATAACCATGACACACTGCGCAGGAGGGGGTACCAGTGTTGGCGTGGCCAGTCTGGAGCAATCAAAATTATCCTTGGTTTGTCTTGTTTGATTTTTAGTAGTACTTTGGAAAGCAGAGGCAGAGGGGGGAAACCATAGACTGATAGGTTTTTCCAGCTGAAGGACAGAGCATCCACTTTCCAGGCTTGTTTGTGGGGAGTCCTTGTGCAAAATTTGTCCAATTGGTAGTTCTGGGGGGAAGCAAACAGGTCTATATCTGGGCATCCCCAGTTGCTTGTCAACATGTTGAAAATCCGTGGTTCCAGTTTCCACTAGTGTGGGTCCATGAGGTTTCTGCTTAGTCCGTCTGCCAGTGTATTTAATTTTCCTGACAGAAATTGAACTTGTAGGTGCACTTGGTAGCTCAAGGCTGTGTTCCACAATGCCATGGCTAGTCTGCAGAGGGGGTAAGAATGTGTACCCCCCTGCTTGTTTATGTACCACATAATAGTGGCGCTGTCCGTCTTTACCATTAGTTGTCCTGGAAGAATGTGGTCCTTGAAGGCTGTGAGAGCATTCTGTACAGCTAACATTTATTTTTAATTGATATGCAGGTGCATTTGACTTGGGTTCCATTTGCCCTGAATGTACTTCCCTGCCAGGTGAGCACCCCATGCATAGTCTGTTGTTAGGGTTTGGGTGGCAGGGGGTGGTGTGAAATGTAGTCCCTTGTTTTGGTGGCAGGCCTCTGACCACCAAAGGAACTCTAGGCGTAGGCAAGGTATGATAGGAATCATTGTTTCTAGGTCTTGAGAATGTTGACACCATAGGCTTTTTAGATACCACTGTAGTTTCCTCATATGCTGTCTTGCATATGGAATTAGAAGAATTCTGGAGGCCATGAACCCCAAGGCTTGCAGTATTTGTCTTGCAGATAGCAGGGTTTTTGTGGCTACTTGTTTGAAGTAGGTTGTCAAATGAATTTGTTCCTCTGGCATGAGGTAAACCATCTGGGAAGTTGTATTCAAGCTTGCTCCCAGGAATGTAATTTGTTGACAGGGTACCAGGTGTGATTTCTTTTCATTTATGGTGTACCCCAGACAAGTTAACACCTTTTGTACAAAGGCCAGATGATTTAAAAGTATGTCCTCACTTTCTGCCTGAATTAGACAATCATCCAGGTATGGGTATATTTGAATATTTCTTTGCCTACAAAATGCAATAACTGGAGCTAGGCCCTTTGGGAATACCCTGGGTGCAGTAGATAAGCCAAAGGGCAGTGCAGAGAACTGATAGTGTGAGTAGCCTGCTTTGAAGCGTAGGTATCTTCTGCAAGATTCCCTGATTGGGATGTGCAGGTATGCTTCTTTTAAATCTAGTGTTGCCAACCAGGTATCTTTGCCTAGCATAGGAAGTAATTGGTGAAGGGTCATCATCTTGAATTTTGGAATCTCCAAAAAGGTGTTTAGAGTAGGCAGGTCCAGGATAGGATGCCATGAATTGTCTTTTCTGGGTACCAGAAAAAGTCTTGAGTAGAAACCTTGTCCCTTTTCCTCTTCTGGTACCAGTTGGATAGCCCCCATGCTTAAGAGAGAAAGTACTTGTTTTTGGGCCTCTGCCCACTGATTTTGGGGTAGGTCCAGCCACTCACTTGGTGTTGGCAACGTGTTATAAGTGAAATCTGTATCCCTGGGACACTATATTTAAAACCCATTTTTCCTGAGTAATGAGTTCCCACTTCTTTGCATGAAGAGCAATCTTTCCCCCCAAAGGGGCAGTCAGTTGACAAGTGCTTGGAACTTTTAAAAGGAAGTCATTGAGACAGTTTACCATAGGGGGAGTTTTATTATTCCCAGATTTGGAAGTGGAGGCCCCCCACTGCTTAGTTCTGTGTGTCCCCTGGGAGTAAAACCTGGGGTTTTTGCTGTGTCTGGGTTTGGCTTGAGAAGACCTGGAAGGGGCTGGAAAGTACCAATTCTTAGAGGGCCAGTGCCTACTAAATCTAGGAGGCTGAACTTGTAAAAAATCTTTCATAGTTTGCATAGATTTAGCTTTATCTTCCATCTTTTTAAGAACTTCCTCAGACTTGTTGCCAAACAGGCGGTCCTGATTTAAAGGAGCACCCGACAATTTAGCTTTAACATGATTAGGCAAAGATTGCTCCTTAAGCTAAGCATGCCTTCTGAGCACAGACCAAGTAACAGCAGCCCTGCAAGAGGCCTCTAATGAATCAAAACCACATTGCAAAGTATGTTTTCCAACTTGTTCAGTGGAATGCATTAAATCCTGTAATTCTTTATTTTCCACACAGTCAGGAATCAACATCATTTTCTGTTTAAGCAGTCCAATAACATGTTGCTGATACTTTAACATATGAATCTGGCAGTTTAAAGCCCTAATGGCCAAGGTTGCAGAAGTGTACACCTTCTTACCCCATCTATCCAGCACCCTGGAGTCTCTATCAGAAGGGGTAGGATTTTTAGCAGTAGAAGCCTTAATGCCCTTGGGCCCCTGTGAAATAGTCTCTGGATCTGCAATAGCATTTTTAAAAAGGAACTTGTGGGACTCAGGCACCCTGTAGTATCTGTCAGGTTTTCTGCGAGCAGGAGGTATGGAATCAGGGGCCAAATTAGATTCTGAAAAAGCATCATCAACAATATCTAGTACAGGAGGAATAGCTAAAGGCCTATGCTGAGGTAGGAGAAGGAAATCTCTAAGCCTCTTTTTTTGAATCAGAAAAATTTTGGCTTTCTCATTGGAAATGCTCCCTTAGAGTATGTAAGGTTTCCCCAAAAGAAAAATCCTCAGGAGGGGAAGCAGAAGGAATGGAGTCCTCTGCATCAGAATCTTCATAAGTAGATAAGGGCAAATCCAGATCATCAGAAACAACAGAATCATGATCAAAAGATTCATAATCAACTTCAGTTCTAGGCTTCTTAGAAGGGGGGTTGGCTACCCCTGATTAGAGTTATTAGATCTTCAGCCGTTCTTATCATTTGTTTTTTAGGCATAGAGGCCTGAGCATGTGGTCTGGGCATCAGTCTTTTAGGCATGGATCAAGATTTAGGCCTAAATAAAGAAGGAGGCATCAGTTTAATATGCAAGTCCATAGGCCTGAATATACCCTCAGAAGCCAGTGCCTGCACAGTGGCTCCAAACCCATCCAAGGTAGAGACATCCGCGGATTCCATATTTGAAGCATCTCACAGCATACTGGACTCAGTAGAGGGTCTCAGTAGAGGCCTGCAAATCAGAAGTAATGGGTATCAGGGGCTGCGAAAGTGCCTCACTGAGTACCGGCGAACTGGCAACTGGCTTAGGAGAAGCGTCGTCAGCAGTTTTGGATCTCGGCGGCCTGCCTCTGTCTTTATCTTTGCGTTTTTTCAGAATTCCAGTAATCGGATGGCTAACCATCGACATTTCTGGATAATTAAACAGAGAACCGAAATATTTAGAGGCAAAAATATACCAACGACGGATAGTGCGTTGATTAAATAAAGCACAAAACCAACAGCAAGGTACATCGTGGCCAGGGCCTAGGCAAGGAATACAGTACAAATGAAAATCTTTATGAGGTATTTGCTTTCCACAAGTAATGCAATTATTAACTTTTACTGACATCGATAAGGAGCAAGAAAAAAAACAAACTCAAAAACGAAAATTTCAGGAGTTGGCCGACCGGCACATGCGAACTGCTTCTGCTTCGGGCACCGCACGGCAAGAAAGACTGATGTAATGGTGTCGGCTGCATGTTTTACACCCCTGACATCATGGAAGAAGGGACAGCAACCGACGCAGGACCCAAGACTTTGTTAATTAGTCCAGTTGAGGGCAACCTGCAGGCAGATTACCCAAATGTAATGACTGCAACAGTGAAACATGAAGAACATCCAAAAACTGAGGGTAATGCTACTCAACGACAGAAGCCTAAACCTCAAAATGCATACACTCGAGGCACTCCTCAGTATGGAGAACATCGATATCTGTGTAGAAACAGAAACCTGGTTTAAGGCTCCAGAGAGCACCCCAGCACTACCAGGCTATAACTCATACCATACTTTTCGGCCACAGAACCCAGACTGAAACACAAAAGGTGGGGGTGTATCCATATTCATCAAGGATATCCACACCTCCGGGATAGTGGCACAGCACAATGCCTCAGAGATCATCCATGTGCAACTACCAATGGGCAAAACTACAATTCAAATTGTAGCTTGCTACAGATCACCCACCATGAGCCAGGACCCCCATTTCGTGTTTCTGGAGACACTGGAAAATATAAAGGTCCTACCAAATGCCCTAATATTGGGTGATTTCAATTACACAAACATTAACTGGGAGAACTACTCAAGTACTTACCCCCTTGCCCAACGCTTCCTAGAATTTATAAACTCGAATGCCCTGGATCAACTGGTCAACACCCACACCAGAGGTGACAACATACTGGAACTGGTCATCACCAACATGGGCAACCGGTGTTCTACACCGGAGGTAAAACCCTCACTGGTTAGATCAGACCATAGACTAATCACTCTGGATATCCACATTCCGCCCCCATCCCCAATCAAGGAACCAACCATGAAAAACGTTTCAAAAGAAAACTTCACGTTACTTATGACTGAGGTGGAAAAGTTCACAACCCCCATGCTAAAGGACAATGCTGTCCAAGCTGCTGAATCCCTTACAAAGGCACTCTATGAGCACCTGCAAGAATGCATGGATTGTGCTATCCTAAGCAAAACCAAGACTCACTCCTCCAAGAAAAGGAAAACAGTCTGGTGGACCCCTGCCATAAACAAGGTATACAATAGGAGGAGGAAACTAGTGCAGATCCCTCATAAAATCATCCAAGGCTAGCTTTGAAAGAAAACTTGCCAGGGACTCCAAAGATAACCACAAAGCGTTCTTTAGCTATGTCAAGAACCTAAGTGGAAATGCTCAGATCTGCTCTGAGTTAGTGCAGAATGGCACAAAATACACTGAACCGACTGATATTGCTAACATTCTGGCAGACAGGTTTAGTTTAAACTTCACCCAACTCTCACCCCCTAAAGGGCCCATAACCATACCAGAAGAATGTAGTGCCCTGGCAATCACTGACACACAGGTTAAAACAGCCCTATCCAAAGCCAAAAATACAGCTTCAATGGGTACAGACGGTGTCCCAGGCTATGTCTTACACGAGCTCCAAAATTAACTAACCCCTCACCTAAACACACAGTTCAAACTCAGCCTGTCTACAGGCTACATACCCATAGAGTGGCACACAACAACAGTTATCCTGCTCCACAAAGGTGGAGACACAACAGACCCCGGGAACTATCGCCCTATAAGCCCGACTAGCCTGGTATGCAAGGCTATGGGGCGCATCATCATGGAATTCATTAACGGAGACATTGGGAACCTTCAAACATTGGACCCTACCCAGTTTGGCTTTAAGGGCAGATCATGCCTCCTAAACCTGGTGGACTTCTTTGAGACAGTTACCAAGGCTTTAGACGAGGGAAAGGAGGTCCACACAGCCTACCCATACCTCGCAAAGGCTTTCAACACCATTCCCCATTCTGGTATTATAGACAAGCTCACCAGCCTGAACATAAACTCCTACGTCACGAGATGGGTTGCCAGTTGGCTCACGGATAGAACCCACACGGTGAGAGTTGCAGGCTCTAGGTCTGACTCTAAACCAGTTACAAGTGGCGTCCCCCAGGGCTCAGTCCTGGGACCCTTCGTTTGGTATATACTTCTCAGAGGTACAGGCAAGCACAGGACTATGGCTGACTAAGTTCACAGACGACTGCAAACTGGGGGCCATACCTGACTCTACAGCTGATACAGACATCCTCCAGAAGGGTCTCACTGAGATGGATACCTGGTGTCAACATCATGGCCTCAAGTTAATGCCAAAAAGTGCATAGTCATCCCCTTTGGAAAAAACAAAGTACCCGTGAACTACCACATATGTGGTAGTCCCCTAAATACAGAAAATGTAACAAGGGATCTGGGGACCCAAGTAGATTGTAATCTCTCCTTTGATAATCATATTGCCAAGGTGGTTAGAAAATCCTTCTATGTGGCCCACCTAATAACAAAAGGGTTCGCATCTACAACAAAAGAGGTTATTGTGCCCCTCTATTCATCACTCATCAGACCCATCATAGAGTACAATGCCCCATAAAAAAAAAAACAAATCCCCAACAGCCACACACTCTAGGGATCTAAACCTCACCACAACAATAAATAGGACATGCTGGAGGGATAGATTCCTGTCCCAGAGACTCCCCATGCTTTGGAACAGGATTCCAATCTACATTAGGCAGAGCCCCATACTAACACTCTTCAAGAGAAACCTTGACGAGTGGATGGGAAACAGAAAATTTACCCTGGGGATCACTGCAGTGGCTCTGCTGGACAGAGGCACAGGGAACTAATGGCTCTGCTGGACCGAGGCACAGGGAACTAATCTAAGGGGGTGGTGAAAGCCTACACATTCTGGCTAGGCTTATAGATGCCCTCGGGCAGATAGCCTAGTACTTACCTATGAACCTATGAACACAATAATGCATTTAGTTGCACTGTCATTTGAGCACTACACAATAATGCATTCAGTTGCACTTTCATTTGAGTACTACATAATAATGCATTCAGTTGTGCTTTCATTTGACCGCTACACAATAATACATACAGATGCACTTTCATTTGACCACCGCACAATCATGCATTTAGTTGCACTTTCATTTGAGAACTACACAATAATGCATTCAGATGCACTTTTATTTGAGCACTACACAATAATGGATTCAGATGCACTTTCATTTGAGCACTACACAATAATGGATTCAGATGCACTTTCATTTGAGCACTACAAAATAATGCATTCAGATGCACTTTCATTTGAGCACTACACAATAATAGATTCAGATGCACTTTCATTTCAGCACTACACAATAATGCATTCAGTTGTACTTTTATTTGAGCACTACACAATAATGGATTCAGATGCACTTTCATTTAAGCACTACACAATAATGCATTCAGATGCACTTTCATTTGACCACTACACGAGTCAGTAACAGTAGTGATAGCAGGGTATCAAAATACAAGTGAAAATGAAAGCATGTAGCAGTAAGCAAGAAGTAAAACAAGTGGTAATAAAATACCACTTAAGGGAAGACTGACAAAAATGGAAAACATTATCCTTATCGTCTTTGCATTGCAGTATTAATCTCCTTAATCATTGCAAACGATTACCACCATGTCACTAGTGTCACGGTGGGACAGTTATACTGATGGGATTCTATATGTCTTCCATGGATACTTCATTTTACAATGTATTTTTGCATTCTCATTGATTGATTGACACTAATTTGTTTACCAGAACAGAGCCCTAACTACACTGGACAGTTTCATTCTCAGCAGAGATAAAACAACAGAAATATAGACAATGTAAGATCTTTACAGTAAGAAGAGCACAGAAGCAGTTAGAGCTGTAGACAACCTTATTTCAATATAGCAGACAGTACACAGTAAAGCAAATTAATAATTAGATTTGTACACGATAAGTTACAAATATAATTCCAGTGCACAATTACATTATGTAAAGTATTTTCAAAATTACAGACAATTTAAAGGAAGAAGGGTGAGGAGTGTAGGAATACGGGAAGTGGCTGAGGTTATCAGAGAACTGCAAGCTGGGCAATATAATGGAAAAGGTGTAATCACTAGTAATGGATGATGGTTTTAGTTACATGTCCTGCGTATACATACTTTTTGCATTTGCTCAGCTCAGAAGGTGGGCCTTGGATGCAGAATGTTGGATATAGGCTAATTTCCTTAAGATGAAAAGGGAGACATTTCCAGAGTTTGGGATCTTGAATACAGAAGTTATGTCTGGTGCATTGAGGGTTGGTTGAGGGGTGTTCAAGTGATGGTCTTTAGTGGTCTTGACTTCTGAGACTGTGTAAGACTATTCTTAGGGGAAATTTAGAAG
The DNA here is from genome assembly GCF_019279795.1 of Protopterus annectens. Classification (NCBI taxonomy): domain Eukaryota; kingdom Metazoa; phylum Chordata; order Ceratodontiformes; family Protopteridae; genus Protopterus; species Protopterus annectens. Next base: position 115,545,794 of record NC_056743.1, read on the forward strand.
CTAAGTGAATGAAGGTGTTTGTAGGAGTTTAAATAATTGAGAGGTCAGTAAGAGCTCTGCTCTTTGTATGACTGGAAGTCATTTAACTTTTGTTATACTTTGGCAGTGATGTTCTTGTCTTGATATACATTTTTTGAGGAAGCAGCTATTAGGGATAAGTCATATTCTTGTAGGGAGAGAATGGTGCCCTTACCTGGGGCACTGGCAGATGTTGCTGCATAGGACAGAAAGTGAGCAATTCTTCTGGACCAGAATAAGAAGCTTTTTTTTCATAATAATTGAAACTGATGAAAGGTGAGGGATGTGCCAAGTCAAATCTCCAGTGCATAAGCATTACGTGGCAATTCTTTCCTTCCAGTGTATTGTCTTCATTAGCTCAGAACTAGGGTACCCAAATCCATGTTTTTTATTAGCTGCTCTTGAAACACCTATCACTTTTTAAATTACATCCTTTGATTTTTGTAATTATTGTTCATTGCTCCCCATTTCCTACAGGCAGTTTTATAATTAAATTAAATTAAGGAGGTGTACCTACTGGTTCCGATTAGACATGGCATCAGATAAATAATGGATCAGTGTGGACAGTAATCGTGTCATTATGAAACAGCAAGAATGTAGGGCATGCTAATAAGGCCTAAAGCAATAGTGCGACCAGGAATAAGGCCACTGATGACCAAAACTTCTGTTGCACTGAAACAGCACATTCAGAGTGAGGAAGAGCACGCAACTTCTCTTGCATACAATTTCTCTTTCAAGATCTCTGACTAGTGGGTAAAACATGACAATTGCCATGAAAAAGGTCTTCAAATCCTTAAGGATGTTAAGGAATGGTTGTCCACCAAAACTCGGAATAGCAGACAGGTATACCATGACCATGTAGAAACTCACAACAAGACTAGATAGATAAGATAAACTATTATTAGTTGTGTGGGAGCATCCTTTTATCCACTAATCAGAAGGGGATCTTGCATTTGTCTGAGAATATCTACTGTGGAGAAGATTCCTGTGATTTTTCTGATACCTTCCAGATGTGGTGAACCTCACCTGAGAAGGTAGGGGCCTCTGGCAATTATTTGTGTGCCTGAGCCTGGAGAGGGCCAGGTGCCTCTGACCTGATGGGTAAAGCAACAGGCTTTCTTACTGGATAGGAAATGTGGCAGTAACTGGACTTGTGAGATAGTGCTACGAGTCATGATCCTGGGGCAAGAGTAGGGGGAGTCAGAATCAAGGATGCTGCACCTTAAGAATCCAGAACAAAATCCTCATTCAGCAGCATGCTAAAGGTACCATTAGTATGACCACTGCCATATAACGAAGACATTAAAGAAAAAACACTTTCTAAGCCTTATTTTATTTCAGTAACACCAGGGTGGTGGACAGGATGTTTTAGAAGCTCTAAAGTAGGGAAATAAGTGTAACAAATAAGAAGTGTGGGTGACAGCTTAAAATAAAATGAATTGGACTGAAGCTGGCAGTGACATGACCTAATTTACTTTAATCCTCAAAATAGTAAATAGATTATGTGTTCAGTTTTTTACGTTGTACAAGCATCGGCAATCTTGGACAGCAAAGATCCAGTTGTCCAGACAGGAAAAAAGTAGGACACATTTTGCAAGCAGGTGTGTCAGCAGTACAGCTAAGCACTTGAGAAGACTCAGGAGGCACACAAAGGGGTAGATTTAATAATTCTGGAGTGGTGCTGATTGCCTGTTAAGCAGACAATTAAGAATCTGTTTACTTCTCCTGAATGGGACATGGAGGTGCACATCTTAGACATCTGAAAACTACATTCAGTCTCCTCAAATGAGAGGCATGATAGAAAAAAATCCGAACCATACAGAATTTTATTTCAGGTTTGAAGTTGTTTTGATATCCAGGATTGAGAAGGACCTCAAGTTTCATGCTTTCTTCTGCACCAAAGAGGACAGAGAGTAGTACCCAGTACTCTACAGATGATACACTGAAATGTATTTATTAAACTAACAAGTTGCTGACCTCCCAGTGGGAAGCCAACTTTTGCAAGAACATTTATTAGGTAGGAAGAAAGAAAAGGATGTATTGAGGAAAGAACAAAAAAGTGTTAAGGTGTAACCTTGATAGAGGTGGATTTTCATACTGCTGGACTAAAGGAACTTCTGTCCCCAGCCTCCTCCCTCTTCAGAAGTGGGGCTGGGCTGCAAGTTTTGACTGCTAAGATGATATTTAAAAATCAGTCCCATTATTTTATGAGACCACCAAGTTCTGGGGGTGTAGAAAGATATCAGCTCTTAAAACTGTTGCTGCTTCTCTTGATAATGCAGCTTCCTGTAGGTTCCAAGGCCTCCACTGACCCTGATTGGACAAGAAAAAGTCCTTAGAGGTAGGTGAGGCATTCCCTTCCCTTTTGGTAAATTGAGATCATCATCAGTCTTAACAGAAATGGTAAACTTGGCTTTGGCATTCTTGACAAAGGGCGTCAAAGTGCAGGGGTAGTGAAGCATGGCAATGTCAGTTTCTACTGCATGGCTCACTATATCCAAAGAGGGGCAAAGTGCAGGGGTTGTGAAGCATGGCAATGTCAGTTTCTACTGCATGGCTCATACATCCAAGGGGGGTCAAAGTGAAGCATGGCAATGTCAATTTCTACTGCATGGCTCACTATATCCAAAGAGGGGCAAAGTGCAGGGGTTGTGAAGCATGGCAATGTCAGTTTCTACTGCATGGCTCATACATCCAAAGGGGGTCAAAATGCAGGGTTAGTGAAGCATGTCAATGTCAGTTTCTACAGCATGGCTCACTATATCTGTTGCTACATCTACAACTTAAACAATAAGTTAGATAATCACAGGGAATGACAGCTTAAGCTGTAAAGTGCTCTTTCCTTCTGTAAGTTAGGCACAACCTCTGTATGTTCAAATGCTTCATCCAACAAGTTACGCTGAAAGTGTAGCATGCAAGTCTGCTAATTCAGTGACCCTCACAAATAAGGTGGATCCTTAAATGGTCCAGAGCCTTGGATTATAAAAGGGGTGCAAATAATTAACTATCTGGGCCCAAGGCAGAGCAGTATGCATCAGTGGCACCTCAACCGCAGTCTGGCCAGACAGGGATTTCTGCCTGAAAGGCATATTCTCTGGGAAGCAGAAACATTCTACCAGCCAGTTGTCATAGAGGAGACACTATCCAGACAGCCAACGTTCTAAACTACTACATCTTGGAAAGTAATCACCATGGGTGGTGTGATGTTCCCATTCTGGGCCAGTAATCAAGGAGCCTGAATCCTCACCACTGACACTGGAGAGGGATGTTCCCCTGGAATAAAAATAGATACACTCAGTATTAGAGATGTAATCCTCTCTGCATCAAGTACAGTTTCCCTTAAGAGCACAAAGGGGATACACTCAGCCCAGGGTCTGGGTTTCTCCAGCTGTCTCCTTCCAGGTCCCCAATAAGACTCCCCACTGGTACAGCTGCAGAGTTACGTCCTCAGCGGAGACCTCCACCACTCTCTCTTTTAAACCAGTGCTTCTTGTCCCTGCTCCAAGTAGCTGACACAAACACACTGTAAGATATGGTTCACACACACACACATGTACACCTGGGAAAGGCTGGTACAGATTTACCGGCTGTGTCCCCTCCTGTCCAGACTATAAGGTAGTTATCACTGCCACCAGCCACTACAAAGCCAACTACCTAAGGCTCTTGCAAGGTACCTAATTATACCGAGTGAAGCTAACACTGATATCAATGGTAATGTTGGTCAAGCAGTAAGGCTTTCAGGGGTGGCCAGGGATGTCACCAAATAAATATATGCAAACACTCTTAAAAACTTAAATATTTTTCTAAAAGGACCAGCCACAGTGAAAAGTTTAAATATATTTAATAATAAACAAAAGAACATGCAAATACTAAATATCTGTTTATAGTAAACACCAAAGTTTCAGTCACAGGAAATGTTAAAAATAACACAGTTGAATAGATTCACACAAATACAGAAAAACAGTACTTAACTAATCTCACTATATTTTACTGACTAATGTAAAGAATACTATTCTCTAGTCCACTTACTATAGCATGGCAAGATGAAGTAGGTGGGTGGTCTTCCTCCTTTTTTAAAACATTATTTCTCTACAGAATGACATCACATATGGTCATCTGACTTCCGGTTCCCATGCTATCACCAACACTAGCAACATCCAGGATTTTAGCACCTACATGTCAATAATACACACACACACACACACACACACACACACACACACACACACATGCATTTCTCAGATCTCGTGCAGCTGCTGGAAGTCATAAAACCATAAAACACTTCCCTTCTTCCTACAGGAGCCAATAGACCATACGTCTTACAGACACTGTGTCTCTGGCTTCATTCAAAACTGTGAGATAACATATTTATGGCCTAGGCCTAGTAGTTTAATTTTGTAGTTAGTTTTAAAGTTTGAGATTAACCTCTTTTCTTTCAGTATCCTCTGTTAAAACATATAAATTTAAACAATTACAATAATGCATCCACACTTCTTTTCTTTCCAGCAGGACACACTGTTGATACATTTTAACACAAGCAGCTTTACAAATACATTTTTCAACACAAGCATCTGTACAAATCAACTTAATATGCAAATGATATATAAATATTTACAAAATTCCAGCTAGCTGTGCTGGCAAATGTTACACATCCACTGCCCTACTTCTCCTGGCATGGTTGGCAGTACCTCCTATCATCACAGCCAGGATCAATGAGGTGGTGAGTTCTGGAGCACAGAAGGTTTGCAGGAGATGTTACACAGAAAATGAGAAAATACTACTGGGGGCAGCCTTCCTTCTTCATAATTCTGATGGCACAGACAGAATCAAGGGAGGTAGGGGAAGGAATCTATGTTTGTACAACCTCTGGTTGATGCTAATGCTTATGGAGAGTAGCATGATGTTCTTTACTTGGTGGGCAGATGCATCCAAGGTAGGGATTATGAAGGCCACTAAACCATTATATTTCCTTTTTCTCCTGCTCTATGCTCCCCACTGGCTCCTATAACATGCTCCATAAAGCCAACATTCACAGGAGTTGGAGGTGGTACTTCCAGTGAAGCTGTAGGTCTTGTAATGGCTGGAAATGAGCTACAGTGATATTAGAGGAGAGCAGTATGGATATTGGGGATATAAATGGATGGCCAGCAGTATATCAGGTAGGAAATGGGGAAGTGAAAAAAAGTGGTACCTTCAGGGGGTATGCAATATCCCCTTCATACTATTAACATCTGCAGATGTAGTTTTGCATCCAATGTCAAGAGTGCAGCAGGGAAGACTAGGTGTTCACTTAATTTTTGTCTTTGCTGGCACCCCTCCTTTAAAAGAGGATGTCCTCCGCCTGTTCTGGAAATCTAGGAGCAGAATCTGTGCTAATGCTGCATCTAGTGCTACTCCCAACAAAGATATATCAAGTCTGCTGCTGCCCCTGCATTTGGTGAAAACTGATCCTGCCAAAGGGGCTTAGAATAAAGAAATGCCAAACAATAATGTGCACAATGCCAAATAAACCATCACTGGGTTGGCTGACATTAGGCTTAGCAATGAAAAAAAAAACTAACATTTCAACCTCAGTGACCAACACTGAAGGTCTAGCATTAGAGGGACCAACAATAGGATCCCGTGCATCAGATGAAGCAAGGGGAAAGCAGGCAAATGGCTCCATTTCTGGGAGACAAAAAAGTAAAGGATGACTTTGGGGAGACACCAACAGCAACCCTCATTGCAGTCTTAAAATTAGCACTATGTGCTGATAATCAGCTTGGGAGACACATGAACATGGGTCCAATATGGGAGCAGTACAGCACATACTGATATACTCACTTACTTGTCCAGGGACCCGAAGTTCTATCAGGCATCCAAAACATACTCACTTGGCAGCTGACATGTAAGCCTTTCTTACATAAAGGCCTGCAACTTCACCCTTTTCTTTGTGCACATGCTTGCCCCTGCACATTTGCCAAGAAGAAGAAGAAGTGTAGAGGCATCTTGATAGAGCCAAGAGTATTTTCCTGGTCCATGCTGTGCTTGCAGTGTACCTGTTGGCCAGTAGACTGCACTCCAAGAATGGGCAAACCAGGCAACTCACTCTCATCCTGCATGGCAAGATCCTCACTGCACTGCTTCTCAAACTATCCTTGTCAAAAAACAGTTGTTTTTATTTCCAGTCTGTCACAGAACACTGCTTTTGTAAAATAACAGCAATAAACAGACTATAGTATTTAAAGACATACAATGACGAAACCACACCACCTGGATGACTTCTTTCTTGTGCTTTCACTACTTATCTTAAGGTGAAGATCAAGACTGGCTAAGACTACTCTGAAGCAACAGAGTTAAGCCATGGGATTCTAAATGCTCCGAGGTGCATTCTAGAGGTTTTTCCAACCTTTTGATCCAATGATGGCCTTAAAGGAAATCTTGACCATGAAAAATATATTTTATTTCAAGGAAGAAATAACTGGTGTCCAAGATTTCATGTTCAAAGCTGACACAACTAGCATCTCCCAATAAAACAAGATGACAAATGCTTACAAGAACACAAAAAGACAAAAGGAAACAAACAAAAAAAACCCTGGAAAACTTGCCTGCCTCCCTACCCCTAAAAAACATTTGTACTTCCTATGCACTCCACTGTTGTCAGAGTACGATTAAATTAAAAAAGCAAATGGTCACAATAATATATATAAAGTTGCTGCTGTCATACATATATAGATATGGTCTCCTTATCCCTACAACCAAAAGAATCAGGAACAGATTTTACACATGTTATTATTAAGTTATTATTATTCTTGTTTCTGAAACGATTCTAAATACAGTTGAAAAACACAAATGCACACATTAACAGAAACAGACAGATAAATTTTCTCACACATATATTGAAACTCAAACACACAAACACACACAGAAAGTAATATATACAACACATCACATGGGAAGATAGTTATAAACTCACAGAATGACCCACATATACACAGGCATGCATGCACATACACAGACAGACACACACACACAAAGTATTAAACGTAACCTACACTTTGATTAGGCACTCTTCAGAGCCAATGAAAAAATATGTCAATTAGGTTTATTTTTGCTCATCATTGCAAAGCATTACACTTTCCTCCCCCTGTGTATGCACACACAAGTATTCAGAGCTGATATTGCTCTTTTCCTCATGAACTGGTCTAGTATCTGATCCTCGGATCCAACTCGGCCGCATATACAAGACTACGGCTCCAAAGCTCAAGCTCCTCCCTCTACACATAATGCTGTATTCCATACCCAGCTCCTCAGATCTTGTTTGCCGACATCATGGCAAGACAGATCAAAAGCTTGAGCAGTGAGAGTTCATAGGTTCATAGGTTAGTACTAAGCTAACTGCCCTTGCGAGCCATTTTAAGCCTAGCCAATTATCCCTTGTGAGACTCAAACCCTGCACCTTGTGTTTGCAGGGCAAACACCTTAACCATTAGGCCACCCTCCCAGTGAATTTTCTTTTCCATTTTCTTGTTAAGTTTAACAAGTCTTTTGTCTTCTTAATATTAGAATTATCTTTTCTTATTCCTCTCTTCCCTCTCTTTGACTTAGTGGATCACTGGCGTTATGGTTTTTGATCTCAAAATCCTTTCTGTTCCTTCTTGGCTCTTCCCTTTTCTCTTTACTTACTTATCTATATCTATATATCTATCTATCTATTTATTTATTTATTTTACATTTGTTTACTGGGAAAGTCCGACTGGACACATGTCCTTTTTCAGAGGAGGCCCGGGGAGAAAAGCTCCAGATACAACAGTACATTACAGACAAGTAACAAAAATCTATACAACTATGACACAACATTTATAATGGGTTTTAGAGATGCTTAACAGAAAAAAAAATTCTGATCTGTTACATAAATGTACTTTATACAGTTCCATAAAGACTAAGGTCCTAACAATGAAAAATAATCACAGTGTAGTGTTTTACTTTCTTTTAATACCTAGGATAATGCAAGCTTAAGAATTGTGATAAGAAGTAAGGTAGTAGAGGAATTGCAGAGGAGCATGTGGAGATGGAGAGTTAGTTATCAGCCAGGGGTTGTGCATGGGCATATCCATTTGCTAAGTAGATAGTTCTTTAGGGTGGTTTAAATATTGTAAGAGATGATGTGGAGGTAAGATTAGATGGTAGGGCGTTCCAGAGTTTACCTATACAGTATGAGTAGAGGGACTCTGCTGCTTGATTATTGGCTATACGAGTTTGCACGTAGTTTCTTTTGGAGGATCGGAGGGGTCTTGTAGTAGCATAGGGTTGTAGTAGAGTTTGTAGGGCGGGTATTTTATCGGGCTCTGAGAGAATTCTGTGGGCCATTGAAAGTTGTATATAGTGCAGGAGTTGTGGAAATTCTAACCAACTGAGTTGCTTGAGTGCACGGCAGTGATGAGATCTAGCTGAAGAATTAGTGGCAAATCTTGCTATTTTATTGTAGCAGATTTCAAGTTTTTGCAATTCATATTTCTTGAGGTTAGTAAGAATGGGTGCTGCATATAGTAAGGTGGAGAGTAGGTGAGTTTGGGCAGTGGTTATTCTGGTATTATGTGTAAAAAAGTGTTTGTTCCTATGTAAGGTACCAAGTTTTTTGTGTACCTTTTTAACTGTCTGAGATATGTGAATATCAAATCTGAGTTTATGATCAATTACAATTCCCAACAGTTTTGTGTGCTGAGAGGGGGTCATGCAGGTTTTGTTATGGGAGGTAATGTGGAAAGTGTTAGTGGAGGGCGGAGTTTTGTTAGGAGAGAATATTTAATTTTTTTTTGGGGGGGGGGTTAAGATTAAATTAGCATCTGTTAGCCAGGTTTCTATTTCCTGGAAGGCTTTCTGGGTAAGCATTTGCAGTTCCAGTAGGGAGGGTGCAGAGCATATCACAGCTGAATTATCTGCATATTGGATGAGAGATGCATGATTGGTTGTAAGGTGGAGATCGTTAGTAAATATAAATAATAGGAGTGGGCCTAGAATGGAGCCTTGGGGGACTCCAAGTTCAACTGGTAATAAGGGAGAAAGGGTCTGTTGCCATGAGACAGCTTGTTGACACCCTGTGAGGTAATCTTTGAACCATGCAAGAGTGGAATTACAAAAAGGGAGGTCTGAGAGGGTGCTGAGAAGGTGCGTATGGGAGACCATATCAAAAGCTTTTTATAGGTCTAAGAAGATGGAAGATGCAAAGTGATTATTACTCCTGTGGAGATTAATGATGTTAGTAAAAGAAAACAGAGCAGTAGTTGTGCTATGTAATGGTCTAAAACCATGTTGGGTATTGGTTAGAAGTGTGTTATTTAGTAGGTAGTCAGTTACCTGTTTATGAAGAACTCTTTCTAGAATTTTCAAGAGCAGTGATGATATTGCAGTTGGTCTGTAGTTAGTTTAGCTCAGTTGATGGGCCACCTTTACATAGGGGAATGACATAAGCAGTTTTCCAGTGGAAGGGACCTGGTGTTCAGCTACTGATATGTTGATTAGTATAAATATAGAGTATGCTATGACATCTGCTGTTAGCTTTAAGTATTCTGTGGGTAGACCGTTGGCAGCTTGTGTAGTGGGCTTTAGCTTTTTAAACAGTTTTTTGATGGAATCAGTTGGAATTGGTTGCATTAAGAAGGTAGATGTTATGTTAGAAGTAGGGATGGAGAGTTTATTTGTTGATGATGTTTAATTTTTAGCTAGTTCAAGGATGGTTTCTATAAAATGTTTATTAAACTGAGTGGGTACATTTTCTGAACTGGTGGTGGTGGGCAAGAGGGTTCCTGTTTTCCCTGGGTTAAGGATATTATTTATTGTGGACCAAAATTTTTGTGGGTTTTTGTGATGCTTGGATTGTATTTCAGTGCAATAGTTAATTTTATCTGTTTTTTAGCTTTATTCCTAAATTCCAGATACGATTGGAATGAGAGTTAGGATCTATTTGTTTTCCATGTAGACCATGCTTTATCTCTAAGTGTGAGAAGATTTAGTTTATCTTTTCTTAGCCAAGGGGCATAGTTAGCTTTGACACATATATTTCTAACAGGTACCTGTGAATCTAGAACGGTTAGGAAAGTAGTACTGAAGTAAGTTACTGTGTCTTGCAGGGGAAGGATTTTTAAAGGTGTCCAGTTGCAGTGTTTGAGGATTTCTGAGAGTCTGTAGGGGTTTAACTGCTTTTTATTTCTTATTTGTAGGAGAATGGGTTGTTTGATTTGTATTGTTTAATTTCTAACTAGGTAAATGGGAAAATGATCACTGAGGCTGTCAGGTATGCAACCTGATAGGGGGTAAAGAGCTGGTTTGAACATCCAGTCTAAGGTAGACATTCTGTCTGAGGTTTTATTAACTCTAGTGGGTAACTGGATGAGTTGAGATAAACCATGTAGGTTAATATGATTTTTGGGTTGTGGGGAATTGCATTCTGACCAGTGTATATTAAGGTCACCCATTTCACAATTCTTACCTTCAAAGGTTTTTTCAGATAGTGTTTCTATGGAGAGGTGTTTTTTATTGAGTAGTGCTACACCACCGCCCTTTTTTTTTATTCTGTCAGAGCATATAATACTGTAGCCTGGGGGTAGTTTTTCATTACTTTTGGTATTGGGTTTTAACCAGGTCTCTGTGAGTAGAGCAATGTCTGGTGATTAGAGAGCTAAGTTGGCATGGAGGTCATGAAGTTTGTTGTTTATACTTCTGATGCTCATGTTCAGTATTAATATACGAGTTTTGTCAGTTCTGGGAATAACTGATGGCAGATTGTTGTTTGTTTGCAGACTAGGGTAGTATGTTGAGGCTGGGGGGTGGTTGGTTGGGCCAGGGTTTGGATGTATGTCACCGCATAGGGTTAGCCTAAATACAGTTAGGATTATGTGCTTTAGGTATTTGTAAAAGTTTTTGTCATATTCTAAGGATATAGTGGTTAAGTTTGAATTGCGAGGTTTTGGTAATTTAGCTTGTGTCAATGTTGTAAAATTAAATAAGGAGCTACCTATATAGAAATTAACTGGTTTAAAGTTGAGGGGATGGATATTTGAGGTGGAGTTGAATGGAGAGGGTTTGGTAAAGTTAGAGTGAGTGAAAAGAGGTAATGTTATTATTAATAAATTTAGTAAGGCCATAAGGAAGAGCAAGTAGTACTTTGATACAGATATATATATATATATATATATATATATATATATATATATATATATTTAAAACAATAGTAATAACAGAATTTCTGTGTGTTTAAAGTTAATTTTTCTGGTTTAACTAGCTTTAGTTTAACTTTACTGCTTGTGTTATTGGAGGTAGGCATAATGTCTGAGAAAGAGAAACCCACCAGTTTTAAGAAATACACTTCTTGTGGGTATAAGATCCCCATTTCTGATGCCCACAAGAAGTGAGTCTACCATCTGGGGCCTGAGCATCTGAAATCCATTTGCGAGATATGTGCCACGTTTAACCCCAGAGTTCTTTCCAACAGGGACAACAAACGTATACTAAAAGACTTGCTTCCAGTTTCTTCTTCTGGGGCTCAAACCCCTTCTAAAACTCCTCAAGGCTCTGGAGATTCTAAGACAACAGCCCTCCAGAGGTCTCCAAGAGCCTTGTCGGAGCCTGCTGAAAAACAGAGTAAAACTTCAGATCTGAAGCCTGTGACACCTATCTCAGATCCACAGGCCTCTTCAGATCTGAATTGTATTACTATCTCCAGCTCTCCCATACCATCCTCATCCTACTTGGATACCAGACCCTTGGATCTGACAGCCAGGATCCGGTCACTGGAGTTTGTACTGAAACCAGTTTCTCCAGCCTTGCCCTCACTATTACTTCTCACTCCAAAGAAACATTCTAGGCCTGCATCTTCAGCTTCATCCAGGTCTTCAAGGAGCTTGACAGAGGCAGATATGAACAGGATGATGCAGAGATTTTTCAGGGCTTAGATCCAGATGGGGTTCCTGCCAACTCTGTCCCTTCTTGGATCCGTGAGCGCACCTGCCCAGCTAATACTGCCACCTTCTTCGATCAGACCTGTGGTCTTGGAGTCTCAGGATCCAAGATTCCTGAGACAGTCAGCGATGGATCCAAAGAAGATCCTTTCCTTGACTCCAGCAGTTCCCCTGACCAGCTCTGCTCCAATACCAGCAGATCAGGGTGAGTTTCAGATCCAGGAAGTCGGTGCCTTGTCTGAGTGACTGAGTTTGGCTTCTAGTTTGTTCGGATCCATCCTCCTCCTTGGTGCCTCTGCTCTTAACAGCTCAGGTCTGATTCTCTCTGTAGGGCTTGTCCTCGACTGCCTCGCCTTCGAGGAGGAGGAGGAGGTGTCCCTGGGTCCGTCAGCCTTTCAGGTAGTAGAAGGGGCCTTCTCTTTGCATATAGAGTCATCCTCCCATATCTTGGATCCTACACCCTTGCCTCTTATTGGGTCCAAGCTCTGAGCTCATCATTCCTGGGAAGCCTCCACAATCATTCCCTACAGGGAATCCCCCCTTCTTCTGACACCTCCCCCGAACACACCACTGAAAAGGTACATCAGAAGAAAATGTGTAAGAGGAGGCACACAGACTCCCCTATGGAGTGTCTCATGGAAGACACCGATTTTGAAGAGGGAGAAGGATCCTCACAATCAACATCTGATGATGCTTCCTTTGGGGACACCCTGAAAATCCTCAAACAGAAGGGAGGCGGGTCTTCCTTAGCTCTTTATTCTAAGGAATCAGCGTTCCTTAAGGCTTTCAAGGTGGCCCATCTATGTCTTGGGTGATCCCCCCCCCCCCCCCCGTCCAGAGGATGAACTTAATGCTCTAGTTTCCTGACAGGCTTGGAAGGAACTGGACACTGACAAGCCAGTCCCCAAGCACCCGGATAAATTCTTAGTTCCTCCTTCATACAAATCCCACTGCAGCAAAAGAATCCCCATTGATACCATAGTTGTGACGGCAGCCACTAAGTAGAAGCTAGCTGAGCAAACCAAATCTGTTCATCCACCTAATAGGGAATCCAGAGCGATAGACAGATTTGGAAAGTGTACATACACCTTAGCCATGTTCACAATGAGGTCTTAAAACACCTGGCATATTTTACGTGCTTACAGAGAGATTTGATCAAGGAGCCTTGAAACTCTCTCATGGAGTCCATATCTGCAGAAGATCTCTTTCGTTTATTGCCAATTCACTGATAAGACTGATCTTCCAAACAGCCAAGGGTGCCTCATGAGCAGCCAGTTAAGGCATAGCCATTAGAGACATGCCTAGATGAGGCTATGCAACTTTGTGGAACCCCTGAAGGCGTCTTTTGTTAATGCCCCCTTTGATTGCTTCTCTTTGTTTGGGCCATCAGTGAAAGACATGCTCACCCACAGTGAGCAGGAGGGAAAGACACTGTCTGCCATGGGAATCAAGTTTTCTACCCCTCAACAGTCATTCTGTAGGAACCAATGATGTGATAAGAAAATGAGGTTCCGTAAATCTCAGTGACCTTTTCAGGACTCGCTTGGGGATACTTCCTCCAGAGGCATAGGAAGAGGTTTCAATGCCAGACTTCGCCTCAGAGGCAGAGAGGGTTTGCAAAACCAGGGTTTCAGAGACTCCCTCTCTGATAGGTCTTATCAACCCTCCTGAAGTGTTACCCGACTGTTCATCTCTGGAGCCAGTTGGGGGTCATTTTTCCTTGCACCTGAATGCCTGGACAAATATCTCAAAAAATGCTTGGGTTCTAAGAAACACATCCAGAGGTTACTACATACACTTTTCCCTTCCACCTCCTATCCAAAGAAAGAGATCCCCAAATTCCACCCAGTCAGAAGGAATACATAGCTCAAGAAATTCAAAAACTCCTACAAAAGAGAGTCATCCAGGAGGTCCCACCCGACAGATAGGATTTGGAACATACTTTTGCTTCTTTTTAGTGCCAAAGAAAACAGGGAACCTGAAACCAATTTTGGATCTAAGCAATTTGAATCACCATGTAAAGAAGGCAAAGTTCCGAATGATTATGGTTCAGCCCATCCTGCCTCTTCTGCACAAGGATGATTGGATGTGCTGTATAGATCTCCAGGATGCATACTACCACATCAACATAGACAGGTGCTCCAGGAGACACCTGTGCTTTCAGCTGGGAGTCAATCTTTATCAGTTCAGAGCACTGCCCTTTAGACTCACCACAACCTCCAGTATGTTCACCAAATACACAGTAGTCATAGTGGCTCAGTTGAGACTCAAAGGATTCCAAGTGTTTCCCTGTCTCGACAATTGGCTCCTCACCACCCCAACAAGGTATCAAATTCTACAAGTTAGAGATTACCTGCTTCAGATCTCAGACTCCCCAGGCATTACAACAAACCTTGCCAAATTAAAGCTGACTCCTGTATAGATTATGGAATTTATAGGAGCTCAATTGGATACTACGACTCAAGTGGCATCGTTACCTCTTCACTGCATCACATCTTTGAGAAATCAGGTGCGGGACATACCGTCTCTTCTGTCCCCTCCAGCATAACTAGTGTTATATGCTCTTGGGTCAGTGTCAGATGCCATTCTTCTAGTTCCTGTAGCAAAATTCTTTATGCGAATAATTCAATTTACTCAGGTGGTTCAGTGGTTCATTCTTTACCAGCCTCTATATTTTCCCATAAAACTCACTCCAATTTGCAAACGTTATGTTTGCTGGTGGATCCAGTCAGGAGACTTGTTTCTGGGCAAACCATTCTCTTTCTCCCCAAACAGTCACAGTGACCAGGGACACTTCCCAACTGGGGTGGGGGTGGGGCATTTCATGGGGAAAAATGGTGCAAGTCATGTGCTTCCCCTTGGAGGCCAAGTTGCATATCAATGTCAGAGATGACAGCAGTCCTTGTAATTTTGCAAGCCTTTCAGGACATTCTCACTCTAGGGGTATTGCAATCCATACAGACAAACATATCAGTAGTCTGGTATATCAAAAAAATAAGAAGGAACCCATTCCGATTTGTTGTGAAAAGAGGCCATGAGGGTCTGGGAATGGGAGATCTCTTCAGACTGCTTTCTTACTGCAACACACATAACGGGGAAAACCAACATGCTGGCAGACAGACTCAGCAGGTCCATTCTGATTCTTCATGAGTGGTCATTCAATCAAACAGTTGTGAATATGATCTTCAGCCTCTGGGGCCAGCCTTGTTGCAAGCTATTTGCCTTTCACCTCAACAATGAGTGCAGAAGTACTTCACCCTGATCCCCAATCAAGGGGAGTCACCAAGGGATGTTCTGATGCATGATTGGCTCCCCCGGTCTCCTCTATGCCTACTCCACTCTTCCACTGATGCTGAAGTTTCTACAGAAAGCAAGCAAGTGGAAGAGCTCAGTCATCCTCATTGCCCCCTTCTGCTTCGACCAGTATGGCTCCCCTTCCACTAGTCTCACTTGAAATATCCCCCATGAATATTGGAGTCCACTCAGAGCTCTTATCTCATCCGTCAGATATTTAACATCTCAATCATCACACCCTCAAAATGACTGCATGGTTTTTCCAATTCCAGTGACAGTAATATGGTCCAGGCTTGCTTTCCTAGTTTGTGTCATTATATTGGCCTCCCAGAAGGCCTTCACCAAGACAGTTTACAGGAGAAAATGGAAAAGTTTATCCATATGGGCTTCAAGCAGAATATTTACCCCTTTCCAACCCCTGCTTTGGCCATTCTTCTTTTCCTCACTACTCTTTTTAAGGAAGGAGCTAGTTTTTTTTACTATTAAACTTCAATTAGCAGCCATATTCAACTTCCAAGTTGGAAATGAGTCTTTCAACCTAACATCTTCCAGATTATGTAAAGTTTTATGAAGGCAGTTTTCCTCCTTAGACCTCCAATAAAGGATCCCTTTCCTCCTTGGCATTTGACGGTGGTCCTTCAGGGGTTAACTCAGAAACCCTTTGAACCAGTGGACAAATGCAATATGATGTTTATTTTTTGAAAAGCAATCTTTATTGTAGCTATTACTTCTGCAAAAAGAATTTCTGAACTCCAGACCTTACTGGCTAGGCCTCCTTACATTATTTTCCATAAGTGTTTCTATAAACCAGCCCTTCCTTCTTGCCTAAAGTGGCCACAGAGACTAACATTAAACAGTCCATACAATTACCAGTTTTCTTACCAAAATTTACTAATAAGGGCAAGTATATGCTGCACCATCTTGATGGCCAGAGGCAGTCATGTTATTATTTTCACAGGACAAAACAGTACAGGAAGTCTGATTATCTGTTTGTATCTTTTTCCCCTAAACACTTTTGGGCCACAAAATGTCCAAAGTTTCTCTGGCCAAATGGATTACTGATTGTATCTCACTGATTTATTCTCAGAAATTATGGAGTTGCCTTATCCTCCTGGAATGCATTCTGCTAGATTCCATGGCTCCTTCATTTGCTTTTTCTTTGAGAACCTCCACTGATGACATCTGCGCTGCAGCCACGTGGTCAAAGACTCGTACCTTTGTTACATATTACAAATTAGACATTGCCTTCAGAAGCACAGCTTCCTTTGGTTCGACAGTGCTCTGGCATGTCCTTCATTGATGACCTCCTGAGAGTTATGTAGCTGGGGGACTCTGACCCATTCATGACGAAGAATAAAAAGGACAACATCAGATTTAGAAGTTATGTAGTTACCAAAACTTGGCATCTGTGTTGTCCATTTTCATTCTTCCTCACTTTCCATCCCAAGCATCCCCCTGCCCTGTCACTCCTAGAAGGATCTTTGGATGCTACTGAAACACTCATGTTCCTGGATTAAGTCTCATCCTTTCTTATGTCTGTTCTGTCTCTAAAACACAGTGGGCAGTAAGGCAACAAACTTGATCTGAGGAGTTGGGGATGGAATAGAGGATTACAGGTAGAGGGAGGGGCTCGAGCTTTGGATCCAAAGTCTTGTATATGCGGCCGAGTCAGTTCTGAGGATTTAATCCTAAACCCATTTATGCGGAAGAATGAAAATGGATAACACAGACACCAAGTTATGGTAAGTACATAACTTCTAATTTTCACAAGGAGACACATACACAAACACATCTCGTCCTTTTAAGAGCTACAGCTGTTATTTGACTTAAATCTGTTTATTTATTTATTTAGTTTCAATCTCTGATCGTGGTTAATGAGGGGAAAGGAAAAGATGTTTCCAACTGTACCGTAGTTACTTACTTTGAATTATTGTTTTTACTTATTTATTTATTAATTCCACCCACTCACTAACTATGGTTGTCTCAGTGCCTCAGTTAGTAAGGGGAAACGAAAAGACAGGACCTTGTAACTGCTGCTGAGGTTACCTGTTTAAATTTTGATTGGGTTAGTTTTTTTTTTTTCCATCCCCCCTTGCTAACCATGCAAGATCCTTGGTTAGAGAGGGAAAAAAATTGAAATGACAGCTCTTGGAGAAGATTTCACTTACCATGTTGTGATTTCCTGTTAAAATAGTACAAGATTTTTTATAAGGCTTTATCTGTACATTAAAACCTTGCTGTGGAGCACTGAGTATCCAATAAGGATTGCTCAAGTTCCAAGCCCATTATCTGACTCAAGATTACATTGGGAGTTACGAAATTCTTAAACAAATACAGAAAGAAATATAAAAGATGGAGGACTGGTCTAAATGGAATAATTTATAACAAATACAAGGAGGTGGAAGACAGCTGCAAAAATAAATATGTACGACCAAAACAATTTTTGGAAAAATCATTAAAAACTAAGATTGATGAGCCTAAAAGAGCACTAACATAACTACAGTGTTTGAGACATACAAGAGTAAGAAAGGCTGAAGCTATCAAAATTAAGTGCAAGCTTTAAAAAAAAAAAAAAAAAACATTTAATTCATATGAAGGCATGGCAGTGTGATCAATTTCTGAACAATAAAACAACTCATAAAATGTCGATACTGAAAAGAAAAGGGAAAGTTAAGAAGTACAAAAGGAATGGGTTTATAAAAATGCTAATAATTTTAAAAATCATTTCTCCCTGTCCTCAAGGGGCTAAGACCAAAGGACAGGTCTTATCAATGCCACTGTCAAAACGTATGACAAAGCAATAACTACTAGAAAGATCTCAAGCATAGGCACAAGGTCTACTACAGTACTAATTAGGAAAGGCGAAACAAGGAAGCTATGCAATAACTACTATCCAAAGAGTTTAATGTCTTTAATAAGGGAAATTATGGAAGTTTATTAGCATCACAAAAACATACTTCTTAGGAAAAATGTGTTAGATACTACACAGAATGCATTTACTGAGACTGTATCTACAATGAGAAGTCAAGCATTGTTTCTAAAACACACATGCACACAACAGATGTGTGTTTGGCTGTTACTACTACATTCTTAGTCTTTGGTAAGGCTTTTAATAAAGAACACAGTTATCTTATTACCAAAATAATTTACATTTTAGAAGACAGCATGGCAGGCGCACAGTAGAAATGGTTGCATAATGATGGAATAATGAAAATGAGTATAATAAAACTATGACAGAGCATGGAAGGTGTGTTGTAGGGCTCTAAACGGGGATGAATATTTTCATCTTCTTTCAGGTATACCAAAGAAGAAAACAGCAACTATAAAACAGGCTTGGTTGCGTAAAAAAGATGTACGTGGGCCTGTGATGATATGAGGTACTGCCAGCTATGCCAGGAGAAGTAGGGCAATGGATGTGTAACATATGCCAGCACAGCTAGCTGAAAGTTTGTAAAGAATTATATGTCATTTGTATATCAAACTGATTTGTACAGATGCTTATGTTGAAAAAATCTATTTGTAAAGCTGCTTGTGTTAAAGATATACCAACAGTGTGTCCTGCTGGACAGAAAAGAAATATACATTTATATCCAGAGGATACTAGAAGAGAAGAGGTTAATCTCAGTCCAGCTAACTTTGAAAAATAATAAGAAATTAAATTATTTAATTTAGGACACAAAGACTTTATCTGCAGTTCTGACTGCAGCAAGAGACTGGTTTATTAGCTCCTGTTGGAAGAGTGGAAATGATTTATGGTTTTATAGCTTCTAGATGCTATAACACATCTCAGCAAAGCTCTATCTCTGTGTATGGTAACACATATGTACTAAATTCTGGTTCAGTTTCTAGCAATGGGGGTAGCAAGGGGAACCAGAAGTCAAATGACCAGATGTATATGACGCCATTCTGTAATCTAGGACAAAAATGATTTTTTAATACCAGACAAGAGAGAAGTCTCAAAGCACTCTGTTTTTGAAACCTAACAAAGAAGGACCCGTCACCTACTTCATCTTGCCTTGCTCTAGTAAATGACCAGGGAATAGTAATTTTTTAGATCAGTCTGAAAAATATAGTGAGATTAGTTAAGTACTGTTTTTCTGTACCTTTGTGAATCTATTCATCTATGTCATTTTCATATTTTTTGGTGTTTACTGCAAATAGATATTTAGTATTTTTATGTTCTTTTATTATTTCTTATTAAATATATTTAAACTTTTCATTGTGGCTGGTCCTTTTGAAAATATTTTAACCTTTGAGAGTACTCATATCTATTTGATGACTCTGTGGCAATTCCAAAAAGCCTTACTGCATTGGTCAAACACTATAATTTATATTAATATTAATTTAACTCAGTATAATTGGGTACACCCTTGTAAGAGCCTTAGA